>NC_056598.1:1540165-1542665 GCF_018340385.1 Cyprinus carpio | reverse complement strand
TTAGCTTGAAGGATTCATCTACAGAGTATTTAATTTAAAATGCTGCGTCTGATAACTCTGGAGTTTATACTGTAATGAATGGCTAGTCAGTGGGTAGATATCAGGAGAAAAAACTATTTCCTAGAGACATCAGCAGAAATATTATCAGTGATACTGGCCTTCTGTCACAAAAATAAAATTGCAGTGATTTGCATCGTAAAGCGCTATACAAATAAACTTGAATTGAAAAATAATAAAATACAAATATTAAAAATATACAGTCTTTATGTTGTTTCTAAATTAATTTAAAGATGGAATGTGAAAGTATTGCAATATTATTATACAAATTTATGTCAGGTGGAATTAATCACAATTAATTTCAGAAAGTGTGATTATTTAATCTTTGTATTGACTGACAGAACTATTTTTACATTTTCTTACTTGAATGCTTGTGTTTAGTAAAATGAAAGAATAATATACTACACTTGTTTCTTTTATTTGTTCTTTTTTGCATCTGTTCTTATTGATCGAGGAAATAAAAATAGCTATATTGTAATTATTAATATAGCAGTGATTATTAAGAACAGAACTGGAGGAAAAGATGCAGTGTTGTGGGTGACTTTGTTTTGGACTCTTCAGAAAACTTCATCTTGATTTTACTCAGAACTGATTTTTCTGACTCTATTGACTTCAAATGAGTGAAGCGCAGTCATTTTCATCTGATTCCAACAACTCATACATCATTTTGAAGATCTTACATTTTGTAAAAATGTGCTCATTGTGACTCATTTTGTCAGCACAGGTCACAATTTATATTTAAGTGTTTTCTTAAATGTCACGGTGACCTATTTCTATGTTTGCCGTCAAGCATACATTTAACCAGTGTATATTTGTATATTTTTATATAAAAAAAACTGACAGACCTACGCTTCAACATACGACCACCGTTTTTCCATTTACATCTATAGCTATGATATCAAAAGTAGAGGATAATTCACTTGTGTCCGAAGTGTTTTCTTACTGTTGTCTCCGAAGTGTTTGCTCTGCTCCAGAGCACAGTGGCACCTCCTCATGGTCAGCCTGGACAGAGCGGGTTATTCCTGTCAGAGGTCTGGAGTAATCATGAAACCAGGGCTTTATGAAGCTACAGCGAGCAGCGCACCTGTTGAAGGTGAACTCCACGTCCAGAGGTTCTCCGAGGTAGTTGTTCTGAAAGTCAGCGTTCACTCGTAAACTCACGTCCTCGTCACTGATCTGTGAGAGCCGATGCACAGAACATGTGACTGACAGCTGTCAATCAATCACACAACAAGCCTTCCACATAACGTCCAACACAAGAAGAGATTCATAGAGGTCTGCAACAACCAGCTGGTAGAGGGCTTCTGCAGCCGTTATTAAGATAACAACCACATTTTAAGAGAAAGAGAAGAATATCTGTGTCCCTGCAGCACAGAAGCAGTCATCAGTAGCACAGGTATATTTGTAGCAATAGACAACAATACATTGTATGGGTCACAATTATACATTTCTCTTTTATGCCAAAAATCATTAGGATATTAAGATCATGTTCCATGAAGATATTTAGTAAATTTCCTACCATAAATATATCAAAACTTAATTTTTGATTAGTAATATGCATTGCTAAGAACTTCATTTGAACAACTTTAAAGATGATTTTCTCAATATTTAGATTTTTTTGCTCCCTCACATTCCAGATTTTCAAATAGTTGTATCTCAGACAAATATTGTCCTCCTAACAAACCATACATCAATGGAGAGATTATTTATTCAGCTTTAAAAAAAATAAAAATAATGCTCTTCCTTAGTATTTTTGTCTTGTTTTCCAGTGCAAATGACAAAAAAATCTTAAATCAAAATATTGAGAAGCAAAATATGAGACTTAAAGAGGTCTTTTTGACTGAAATAAATGAAGTTCATTATAAACGGGAAAAAATTAGTTTTGTTATAAAACAAGCTTTCATTCCTCGTTGACAGATATTCTTGTTTTAAGCATTTTGTTCAGTTTCTTTGAAAACAAGACTTTATATATTCATTTTGCATCTCAAGAAAACATCTTAATTTATGGATGTTTAAATATTTTAAAACAACTATTGATGTTTTGCAGTGCATGCAACATTTAATGCCGTGACTTCATGAATTAAAGACGTTCTGCTCCCGTCTGAGATGGTTATGTCTTCACTTTATTAAATGTACAGAAACTCTAAATTAATTTGAGAAATGTTCATACCTCCATGACATAGGAGATGTACTCAATAACAGTTCCTCCACTACAGGGCTTCTTCAGAAGAACTTTATCACCTACAGGAGGAAAACAACACAAACACCATCAACTCTCACAAAGACCTTCTTTACAGGAACACTTCATGCAAAAATGATTTTTTTTTCCATCATCAACCCAACCTCATTATATTATACTCTAATCTAAGAAACTAAATTTCTGTTTCAGTATCTGTCCTGCTTTTTACTCTCAGTGATGAAGCTGTATTTCTGTTTCAGTATC
>NC_056598.1:1480165-1535165 GCF_018340385.1 Cyprinus carpio | reverse complement strand
CATCTCCATCTGTTCACTGCAGAGCAGCATCTGATGCATTTACAGACTGTCTGATGAAGCTGAGGAGCCATAAATGCATTTACACCACACAATTTCAAATGCATTAATAATTTTATAAGAGTAACGTTTTAAATATTTTTGTTAAAATGTTGGGAAACATGCAGTACTTTTAAATATGAAACCAACCCTCCAGTAGATGACGGTAAATGACGGTTTTAATGAGCGAGTCATTCATTCACACGGCGGATTCATTCAGAACCGAGGCGTCTGTCTTTATGAAAGGGTTACTGAATCATTGACTCGTGATTCATTCAAAAACGTGGATTCATTCAGTATAGAAACACCGCTGTGTTGCTGGGACACACAACAGTTCTGCTGAGGCTTGATTGAAACTTGACATAAACAGTCAATACTGCATTACAAATTGCCAACTTGGGGATGATGATGGTCACAGACTCTGACTTTTTAGCTCCATCCAGCAGTAGATCAAACATGTTTGATACTTTCAGACGATTTTAAAACACACATTGTTTTCATTTGTCATGCGTCTCCTAGCAACAGTGAGCATCGTTGCCGTCCGAGTCTGTTGTGATCGGAACAATTTTAAAGTCGTGTAGTGTATGACACCCAGTTTTTCTTTGTCACTGTAAGTGTATGATGCCTAGAGCTTTAAAAATCAGTTTAGACTTCAAAAGTTATGTAGTGTATTCCAGACTGAAGGTGTGCGTGTGTGAACTCACTGGATCCAGATCTGCAGCTCCTTGCGGTCTCCCAGTAATAGAGACCCAAAGTGGCTTTCGCGGCTGACCTGGAGCCCTCCCTTATTCTCCAGCAATCTCTGCACCTCATCGTCTGGCAGATCCAGCTCCGAGGCGTTCCCACTGTCAGAAACACACGGAGAAACACAACAAATACTGTAAACACTGAGAGTGAAGCAGCGACACGCTGCCTCGAGCGATACGGCAAAAGCAACAGTTTACTGTTCTCACTATAAATCAGTCCATCCATGCAGAATAACTCCAATTTAATTAAGGTTATCAAATTAAAATTCACATTTTAAATATGCAACAAATCCATCAAGTTGTTTTTAACTTCCATAATCCATAATAACACTTCCTGCAGTGAAAAAGTGCATCTGCTGTTGTCTCTCACATCAAAATCCAGACACATATTTGTTTAGATCTGTTTAAACACTGCTTGATCTGTGCAGATTTCTCTCCTGATTCACACCAGAACACTTTTTCACTGGAGGAAGTGTTATTATGGATTACAGACTCTATGTATTTGAGTTAAAAACATCTTAATGCTGGATTTGTTTCATCTTTTGTCTTCTCCAGATGTTCACTGATGGACTGGAGTGCTGCTAATTACACATGCACCAAAATAATCCTTTTATAATCAGATTGAACTCTCATTCTGACGGCACCCATTCACTGCAGAGACACTGATGCAGTGCTACATTTCTCCAGATCTGTTCTTGTATAGTAAGTGAGCGTCACCTGCGCTGGACGGGCGTCATACACAGAGCTCTCCAGCAGTACAGCGACTGACTGCTCTCCACCACCACCCCATTCACCACATCACCACGAGCGGGTCTGAAGCCCGGCGGCACGATCAGAGAGTCCAGACTGAAGAACACGCTGTCCTCCACAACACCGCTGCGGCCGTGCAGGACGCTCACAGTGACCTGAGACACACACAACTCTTTCTGACCCACGCACTCACAGTCACTGCTCATTCAGGAAAGAGCTAGGGCTGGCCATAGAAGACGTTGCTAGGGTAGTGTGAAAAGATGCTAAATTTAGCAACAAAACACTGCTCTTTAAGCCTTGGCCTCAAACTTTTTATTGAACATTTATTGAATCTTGTTCTCGTATATGGAGGAAATGTATACTGTGTGATAATTCTCATTATTGATTTAGCCTGATTGACACAGGGTCAGGACATCACTGAGAGCTGATCGTGACTGACCCCGTCCATGCGGCGGTATCTCAGCGGAGAAACGGCTCGAGCCTGACTGCTCCATTCAGATGGACAGACGAAATACTGCGCCAGAACCCAGTCGCCCTTCACCGGCTCGAACCCTGAAACACACACACTCTGTTAAACACAGCACATAGCTTTCTCACCTTCTAAAGGCTCCGTGTCATATTTCAGTTTCTCCTCTCTTACATAAAATCATTATGTAATCATCAAAGCATCATGCAAAGTCAGAAAAGACACCAAAAAAAAAAAAAAGCCCCAAAACTCAAAATATGATTTGCCCCTTTGCGAGTTTGTTTTTTGTGCTGATAATAACATAATATAGTTAAGAAATATCACACGAGCATGAGTGTTATTTTCAGAATATTTATCGAATGTAGATTGCACATGATTTTATACACCAGTTCAATTAACAATTAGGTTAATTATATTAATTGACCATGTTTAAGTGTTCTATTTAAGCAATGATTCAGTGTTTGTGATTGAATCGGTTGAGTCAATGATTCAGTGTTTGTGATTGAATCGGTTGAGTCAATGATTCAGTGTTTGTGATTGAATCGGTTGAGTCAATGATTCAGTGTTTGTGATTGAATCGGTTGAGTCAATGATTCAGTGTTTGTGATTGAATCGGTTGAGTCAATGATTCAGTGTTTGTGATTGAATCGGTTGAGTCAATGATTCAGTGACTCAATCATAAAGACGGTGGACACTTGCTTGTTTCACAAATCAGCTGAATTAATGATTCTTTGATTCACTTATGGCTGGTGGATAATATAATATTATCATTTCATATTTCTATAGTCACAAAATTATGCTTAAAAACATTAATTTTATAACATTATTTATTTGCCGTGTAGATGCATTTTGATAAATGTAAGATGGATTATGCTGATACTGATTTAATTTGACTGGTGACAGTGTTAATTAGTGCAAGTAATTAAAAGATGTTTGACATTATGTAACCTAGTTTTGAGAGAGTGAACAGCAAGTTTTCTCTGTTCATCACAGCAAGTGATTACGTCTGTATGGATTACTTTTTCTTCACATTTATGTACCTTTTGTAGCTTGAATCTGTTGGACCCCATTGGCTATAACTGACAAAAAAAAAAGCTACTACAAATACAAAAAAAATATAAAAAAATTAAAAAATCATTTAAAATATCTTCCATATACACTACACACATTGCACACACGCGTACACATGTTCTATGCCCATTTTGTGCGTACGCACGTTTATAAATGAGACCCCAGTTCTTTTTCTCCTTACTCCAGATGAGAGGCTTTTTTCTGGTTCAGGAGTGTCTTGGTTCTAGGAATGTGACGGCTGTAGCTCTTTTCCTGAAGACATCGGAGCGTGTGACTCTTGACTCTGGCTTCAGTCCACTCCTCGTGAAGCTCTCCCAAGTTCTTGAATCGGCTTTTCCTGGCAATCTTCCCAAGGCTGTGGTCATCCCTGCTGCTTGTGCACTTTTTCCTTCCAGTCAACTTTCTATGAATATATTCTGATACAGCACTCTGTGAGCAGCAGCCCTTTCAGCAGTGACCTTCTGTGACGCTCCTTGTGGAGGGTGTCTGATTATCTTCTGGACGACTCTCAAGTCAGTAGTCTTTCCCATAATTGTGGTTGCATGTCCTAAACTAGCCCAGGAGGTACCCAGTATTTATACTCAAAATTAATCAAACTAATCAAGCTCAAAATGGAATATTCTAATTTTTTTAGATACTGAATTTTTAATTTTCCTAAACTGTAAGTAGTAACCATCAGAATTAAAACAAAAAACTCT
The DNA here is from genome assembly GCF_018340385.1 of Cyprinus carpio. Classification (NCBI taxonomy): domain Eukaryota; kingdom Metazoa; phylum Chordata; class Actinopteri; order Cypriniformes; family Cyprinidae; genus Cyprinus; species Cyprinus carpio. The sequence goes on along the minus strand of NC_056598.1, from coordinate 1,531,398 downwards.
TGAAATATTTCAGTTTGTGTGCAATGAATCTAGAATATAATGCTTTTTTGAATTAAATTACAAATAAAGAACTTTTCCATGATATTCTAATTTCTTGAGATGTACCTGTATGTTCTTTTGTGTTGCAGAAGAAAGAAATCCCTGCGAGTTTGGGCATGAGTGTGTCACTGACACAGTTGTGTTCACATGCATTTATTTATAAGTTGCAGCATCAGTTCAGAACGAGGCGATTTGTCATTTAAACATGTTAAATAGTAGATTGCTGAGCATTAAAGCCACTGATTCTGACCTTCACAGAGAGCTGATCGCGGGAAATACGTGGTCTGGTTGATGTATCCTCCATCTGGATCACATGACGTCACTGTTCCAATCAGAGGCCTGAGTCTGTCAGTGTCCAGCGTGAGTGCCTCTGATCCGCCGCTGTCCCAGGCGTCCTTGTGCCGCTCCACCTCAAAACAACAGAAAAACATCACTCAGATGTACTCCACACATCTCACACTTGGACACTGTCAGTATATTTAGTAACTCTTCTGCAAACAATATTCACCCCACAATTATACACCATTCATTTCTATTAAAAAAAAAAACACATTTTATACTATTTCTCAATGAATGTGGTACAGAAATTCAAAAAAAGAGCAAATGCATTTAAAAACCAGTAAAGAGAGTCATATTTACGCTAAGAAATAAACAGAATAAAATCTAATACAATATCAGTATAGCCATATTTACGCATAAACATGATCCCTAGCTGCTTAGAGAGCAGTGTTTTCACACATAATTACCTACTTTTGTTAGTTTTTGTATTTGTATTTAGACTTTATCAAAGACTACGTCTGTCAAAGATTAGATTTAAACAACAGAGTCTTCTTCTGGCTCAACGGTCTCAAACAGCCTTTGAGCTCATCTTTTTTCACAGATGTGTTATCAAAGCCCTTCAAAATAGTATAAAGGTGGTAACTGTTAATGTTGAGTTATATGTGAGATGAAACTGTGTAAACAGTCTTCCGTTTTTGAACAAACCAACCAGAAAGTATATAGAAACTGTTAAAAGTGCTTGAAATAGCTGGACACTGACGCTGAATGTCTAATGCATGTTACTGTTGTGATGTTAGTCAGTTCAGTCTGTTTGCAAAAGTGCTCTTTCTATCTTTCTGTTTTATCGTTTTAAACACAAACAGGCAATTAAAGGGATAGTTCACCCAAAAATATAAATTCTGTCATTAATTACTCACCATCATATCGTTCCAAACCCGTAAAACCTTCTTTCATCTTCAGAACACAAATTAAGATATTTTTGATGAAACTGTTTAAGTCGCGCTGCTGTCTATGCAGGGACAGAGAGCTCTCGGATTTCACCAAAAATATCTTCATTTGTGTTCTGAAGGGTTTGGAACGACACGAAGGTGAGAAACCATTTTTGGGTGAACTATCCCTTTAAGAGCAAGAAGAGTTAAGAGAAAAAGTATTACACTTGACATTCTTTCCTGTCGCTTCTGAAATGATGTCCTCTGTTAGAAAGCGTTCACTCGTGTCTAATGATCTTGAGCACAACAGCAGGTGATTGTTGGCTATTATTGATGATTTTTGGAGCCTGGTCTCACCCTGAGTGCCCTCCACTGTCCGTGGGCTCCGTCCCGCACCGCCAGAGCCTGCACCGAGTCTCCCACACACAGCACGACTCCTCCTAGCACCTCTCCCGATGTGAAATACACGCCGTGATCGATCAGGCCGTAATCCGCACACAGATGCGTCACCACGCCCGTCCGCACCTGCCGGATCTGTGCCGCACCTGCACACACCGCACAGCGCTCAGCCTCACCTGGACACACACAGGTGCCTTCAAGTCATGTCGGACACATCATATTTACGAGTCACACGCACATGACGCCAACACAAAGTGGTTATTACGAGTGGAAAACTCTAACTTTTCTTTAAGCCCAGAGTTTCTGAGTTGGGGGCGTGTCAGTGAAAAACACGGACCAGCCAAAGACTGCACTGATGATAAATTGATTGAAATGAAGATTTGCTGAAGAGTTTCTCAGTCACGTGTGACGCACTGACCGTCGAAGCGCGGATCCTCTCGCCGCTCATCGTGCTCCTGCGCCCGGCGCCACAGCGGCGACAGCAGCCGCGACATCAAGCCCTGCACGACGCTCACCATCACTGCTGTCTGCGATAAAACAGCCCCAGACACTGCCATTCAGAGCTCCAGGTGAACCACTCACCTGTCCTGTCCTGACAGACAGAGAACGTCACGCGCGTGACGTAGAGACGCTTGATAACCGACGCGATCAACACGTGACGATCAAAACACGCTACTGCAGCTACGTGACAATAAATAATATATTTCAAATAAACACCAAAGGCTATGTATTCGCTATATTAAATTTACTATTTCATTTTTTGAGTTTAACTAGTCTGAATAACAGTTAATTGAAGCCAAAGCGCTTCGATCGCCCCCTAGTGTCTAACTGCAGTATGCGCCATAAGCCCCGCCCCCTCCATGTGAACCAATGGATGTGAGCCAAACTAATCCAATCACACTTCAAATCACATTTTACCAAAGATTCTCTTCATCATTTTAGCTAGTTCTTATCACGCAAATCATCATATTATTATGATTTCTGAAGATCATGTGACACTGAAGACTGGAGTAATGATGCTGAAAATACAGCTGCACATCACAGAAATAAATTACAGTTTAACAGAGATTCACATAGAAAACAGTTATTTTAAATAGAAAAATATTTAAAAATTGTACTGTTTTTGCTGTACTTTGGATCAAATAAATGCAGGCTTCATGAGCAGAAGAGACTTCATTAAAAGAATTAAAAATCTCACTGTTGAAAATCTTTGGACTAGTGTACATTTTTCTGGACCAATCAAATAACAACATTCATTCTAATAAATTGATCTAACTCCTAAAAAACTCTACACTTCAAATAAAATAAGAAAAATTACTTCAATAATTCCAGTCCCTGGGGTTTTCAAACTTTTCAAAGTACCCCTTGAGATTTTATTTAATGGCACATTTGCATGTTTAACTTTAAAAACATTTATTTATTTATTTTGATCAGTTTTAATGTTTTAGTAGTATTTACATACCTATTGTTACATACCTATATACTTTTAAGAGTTTACATCACATTTGTATAAACCTGTAACATTTCTTTGCAAAAACTTTTTAATTATTTTTTTTTTTTTAATTCATTCGTTAATGGTATTAACTAGGTGTACCAACTCACGAACCCCCTGCAATACCTAAGCCTGCATTTTAAAATATTTATTTGAATTTGGCAATTAACATTTTTATTTTTTAATCTTTACAATATGCAACATGATGGAATGTTTTGTGAATATGTGCCCAGGTGTGTTTATATATGGAGATACACAAAACATGGAGTGTTGGGAAACACTGATCTTATGAGGATCTTTTCTTTTATTATACATTTTTTGCAGATATATAAAAGGTATAACATCAGTTACAAAAAGAGATAAGATGTCTGGTAAGATCTCACGAGTTTCTTTACTCACAGTAACTTAAACCAGACACACACATCTAGAGCAAGTCCTGAAGGCCGGTGGTTTTAAACTCCAACCCTAACCAAACACCACGAACAAAGTGTTGTGAAAATCTTCAGTCGGAGTTCCAGAAGACAAAATAAGACTTTACTGGTGTAGAAACAGCGAAGCCGAGATCTGACCAGCTCACTTACAGCTTACACTTTTATATGGTTTTCAACCTCTGATCTTATTGCAGGAGTTCTCTTCCCAAAACTCTGTTCCCATGGATCTCCTCATTACTTGTGACAGTAACATTTGTACTGACAGGAAGCAGAATATGATCACCTTGGTCAATTTATCTACAGAATAAAAAGTATAAACTATTCATAAAATTGCATCTTATGAAGATATGTCAATATTTAATCCACTTTAAAGTGTGTTTATTTGTAATGTTATAAGATATCTGATTTAAAGTTGAAACCCAATAGAGTACATTAGTGCTACTCACTTGTTCAGTAGCGTTGTTTAACAAGTATTTTTCCCTTTCATTTTTGCCATAGGGATTTAAAAAAGTCTTCATTAATTGCCATGAATCAAACCAACCAGCTTTGAAGAGAATCACAAAATTACTGACTTTGATTTGATGCAAAAATGTATTTGAAAATTGGATAAAAAGACAAGCGTACAAGACTGTGAACTTATTGGCTTTGGTAAAAAGAAAGAACTACAATCTCATGAAGTACTGCGACGGCAATCAAACTAAAAACGACAGAGAAAAGACTTGATTTAAAATTGTTGGTATTTTATATTTTAAGCTTATGTGTCAGACAGAGCAGTTACTATCCAGTGCTCTCAGTCTGTCTTCTACCTTCTTTCCTGACACAAGGACTTTTTCATCAAATGTTGGATCATTTAGGTGATTTCTGAAAATGAACTGTCTCTTCCCCAAAACTCCCAAATCTACCTGGAAACAAACGAACAAACAAGGGAAAGCATGAGTTTGTGATTAGTACTGGCACAAAGACACATTTAACATGTAGCTAAAGTGTGTTAGTTTGTATGAGTAATCCTTTATGAGAACGTCACCCTGGGGCCAGTTATTCAAAAGTTATCTGATCAGATTTTGGTCATCGGATTGGATCAAATCTCGAAAATGGGTTGTTCAAAAGAAAAAGGAATCTGAATTTGGATTAGATCACAAAATCCAATCTTGATTTTGATTGAAATTAAATTCTCAGATTGTGTTCAAAACATTTTAGTAAGATTTAAAAACTTTTGATGCAAAACAAACAAACAAACAAACAACAACACAAAAAAACTGGATTATTCTGATCCCAGGGTGGATTTCAGGAACAAAAATGTAATAAAACATTAAAACTGGTCCAAAAAATACAATATTTGTAACATGTAATATATCCACAAACAGCTGTCAGTATCCAACAATAATATTTAATTGAATTTAAAGTTGTTGTTTTTTTTTCATCACTGAATGTAAACTACATTGGCACAATCATCAGATATGGACCAGTCAGAAGTAGTTATTTGTGTAAATACAATCTGTAAGGATTACAGAACCTCAGACACTTTGATCTCCTGCGACGGACAACACACACACACACACACACAGTGTATTTACATAGTACTTGACTAACTGGGGCCCAGGTCAGGAAGCAGACAGACTGGCTAAACCGACCGTCTGCTGGCCGCCTCCAGTCACAGAAGTCAGTTAATTCCAAGATGGCGCCGAGCATGGCGGCCGTGTTGCGAGCTCCGAGTAAACTTTGCAGTTTTTCGTCTGTTTTACTTGTTTTTTTGTTGTTCTACGTGTTGGATGTTGTTTGTATAACTGTCTACGATAGACACACGCTTCTGAACATTGGTTCCTACGTCGCGGAACGCAAACCGGACTTTGAGTTCTTGAACGCCGGCGATTTGTTTACAGACACCGCATCAGAGCCCTTTGTCTGGGCTGCGAGGGCGCGCGACCGAGGAAACGCCGCCGGAAAAGAGGAAAGAGAGCCGACGTCCTCGTCAGACTCAGACGTCGTCCCCTCCGACCTCCTCTCCCATCCATTTTGCTGGCTAACGTTCAGTCACTGGACAACAAACTTTGCGAACTGCGGGCACGTATCTCCTACCAACGAGAAACAAGGGACTGCTGCATTATTTGCCTCACAGAAACCTGGATGTCTGCAGTGGTTCCAGACTCAGCCATCGAGCTTACGGGGTTCTCCGTGCACCGCTCGGACAGAACGAAAGGAGCTCACAGGGAAAAGCAGAGGTGGGGGCGTTTGTTTCTTTATCAACAACTCGTGGTGTGATGAAAGGAACCTACACTCTATTAAATCCTTCTGCTCCCCTGATCTGGAAAATTCATATGCTTCTGTGTCGACCATTCTGGCTACCGAGGGAATTCACAGCAGTCATAATCACCGCTGTTTACATTCCCCCTCAAGCCAACACAGACCAGGCACTCAAGGAACTGTATGGGAATATAAGTGAGCAGGAAACCGCGTACCCAGATGCAGCGTTTATTGTTATGGGGGACTTTAACAAAGCCAACTTCAGAACAATAGCTCCGAAATATTTTCAACACATCACCATCAACACCATCAAGCAGTGATCGTGTACTGGACCACTGCTACTCTCCTTTCCGGGACGCCTACAAATCTCTCCCACGCCCACCTTTCGGCAAATCGGATCACTCTTCCATTCTGCTGCTGCCTGCTTATAGGCAGAAACTAAAACGGAAAGCACCTGTCCTCAGGACAATTCAATGCTGGTCGGACCAATCGGACGCTATGTACTACAAGACTGTTTTGATCACGTGGACTGGGACATGTTCCGGGCAGCGTCTGATGACGACATAGAGGCGTACTCAGAAACTGTAACGTGTTTCATCAGGAAGTGTGTAGAAGATGTAGTGCCGACAAAAACAATCCACATCTACCCCAACCAAAAACCATGGATTAATAGCGATGTTCGAGCAGCCTTGTCAGCGCGGACATCCGCTTTTAAATCGGGAACGCTGACGATCGCAAACAAGCCAGTTACGATCTCAGGAAAATCCATCAAAGCCGCAAAAAGACAATACAAAAACAAAGTTGAAGAACAATTCAACACCAGCGATGCAAGAGGCATGTGGCAGGGAATCAATAAAATCACAGACTTTAAAGGGAACAAAACCAGCTACTGTGAACATTGCCGCCTCTCTACCGGACGAGCTGAATAACTTTTATGCTCGTTTCGAGGCTCACAACACCGCCCACACAGAGAGCGCTCCCGCAGCTGCTGCAGAAGAGGTGAGTGCACTCTCCGTCTCTGTCGCGGATGTGACCCGATCCTTCCGACAGGTGAATATCCGCAAGGCAGCGGGTCCTGATGGCATCCCAGGCCGTGTGCTCCGAGCATGCGCATTCCAACTAGCCGGTGTTTTTACAGACATTTTCAACCTCTCCCTCTCTCTCTCTGTGGTTCCCTCGTGCTTCAAAAAATCCACCATTGTGCCCATACCAAAGAAAAAATAAAATCACATGCTTGAATGACTGGAGGCCTGTTGCTCTCACACCCATCTTCAGTAAGTGTTTTGAGAGACTCTCAGAGACTACATCTGCTCTGTGCTGCCTGCCTCACTGGATCCGCTACAATTTGCATATCGTAGCAACCGTTCTACAGACGATGCTATTGCTTTCACTCTACACACTGCTCTCTCCCACCTGGAAAATAAGAACACCTATGTGAGAATGCTGTTTGTGGACTACAGCTCAGCATTTAACACCATAGTGCCTGCCACAGTTGCTGCGAAGCTCCAGACTCTGGGACTAAACAGATCTCTGTGCAGCTGGATCCTGGACTTCCTAACAGGCAGAAGCCAGGTGATCAGAATGGGCAACAACACTTCATCCCCGCTGACCCTCAACACTGGTGCTCCTCAGGGCTGTGTCCTCAGCCCGCTCCTGTACTCCCTGTACACACATGACTGTACAGCCACACACAGCTCCAACCGTCATCATCAAATTCGCTGATGACACAACGGTGATAGGCCTGATCACCGACAACGATGAGACGGCCTACAGAGAGGAGGTGAGCACCCTGACTAAATGGTGTCAGGAGAACCACCTCTCACTCAACATCGACAAGACCAAGGAGCTGGTGGTGGATTTCAGGAGACAGAGCAGAGAACACACACCCATCACCATCGACAAGACACCTGTGGAGCGGGTAAGCAGCTTCAAGTTCCTCGGTGTTAACATCAGTGAAGATCTCACCTGGTCTACACACACTGATGCAGTGCTGAAGAAGGCACATCAACGCCTCTTCTTCCTGAGACGGCTGAGGAAGTTTGGAATGAGCCCCAGCACGTCGCCCGTTCCGCGGATGGGAGGCGGATGATGTCGTTGAGCCAGTCTTTACGGGGGCCGTCCAGTGCTGCTCCTGAGCTTTGCAAGTAGAAGACATTCACCAACGGTGGAGGGCGGCGACGCGTGTCTGGGAGACCAAGATTTTTTAATCTCCCTCTCTGCGTGATCTGTTCATGCTACCTCAGTCCTTCCACATCTCCTTTTCTCTGCATACTCGTCTGTCTCGCCCCAGGAGGACACCAGCCCGTGGCACATAACATCCCCCGGAGGAGGTAGGCGCGGTCACGTGGGTACCCGGCCTGCGGGGGCGATGGGGGTATGTGGCGGCAGTGGGGCGAGCCGTGGGGCGGGCGAGGCGGTGGAGTGATTGGGAAATGAACACCTGCTCCCCTGAGTCACGGTACATGTGCGTGGGCGTGTGGTGCTAACTGTAGTATGTCCAATGGTACTGTGTGTGCTGACTATCTTTGTGTGCATATGGCCCTTTCACCTGTTGAAGTCGCTGGTTATATATTGCTTTGTTTCTGCAATTACCCCAGTTGCGCTCCCAAGAATTTCTTTCACCAAGGCACATGTGCTGTGGTGATGTGACAATAAAATTAACAAAAATAAAATAAACATTATTGTTTATATGTAGCAACATATATATATGTATATATATATATATATATATACTCTCTCTCACTATATATATAGCAAAATATATATTAGTTAAACAGCCGCTCCACCAACTTACTGGTGCCCTCGGGATGTGTTCTCTCCTCTGCTCTTCTCCTGTACCTGTGACTGCCTCTAGAACTCAACTTAAACCTGAGAGTTTTGCGAGATGACACCCCGGTCATCGGCCTCATCCACAGGGCTAAAAGTTCAATATCTGCTTGCCTGAGCAAGAGGTTGAGCAGCTGGCTGTCTGGTGCAGTCTTCTTAACAACCTGGGGCTGGTTTGCCTCAAAGCAGTGGAGTAATAGTGGAATTCAGGGCTCCCCTGCACTCCCTCCTCACCATGCCATATTTCAGACTGATGTTGAGTCATTCAGAGTCCCTGGGAACCAGACATCTCAGCCTCAACCTGAGTGGGACAATCACATTGACTCCGTGTTAAAAGGCCCAACAAAGATTAATAACTTTCTGTCGCCAGCTGAGGAAAGTTTAACCACCACGGGAGCTGCTCACACAGTTCCCTCAGCCTTCCCATTAAAGTCTGTTCATCGTGCTGCCAGCTTCTTCTAATCCTGTGCTGGACAACTCACAAAATCATACAGTTTCCTGAAAGGCTGGTTGGGATATGAAAGGGTATTGGTGCTCCCCCTTCACCCTTCAGAACTGTATAATCCAGTGAGAGAAAGGGCTCAGAAAAATCACTCTGGATCCTCACATCCAAGTTATGCCTTTTATGCCTGCATCGGCCCGGTGGCACTCAGAGCCGCAAATATAAGGACAATGTTTACCAAAGAACAGTTTTCTTCCCCCCCTGAGTAATCACCTCATAGACAGGTAAATGTTTTCACTTATGCAATAGAAATGAGGGTATCCTTATGTTATCTCTTGCTAGGAAACACATAGAACATCCCTGCATCTCCTCCTATTCTATCCAGTATATCCTATGAATAATTGTCCATACAATTTATTTATTTCGATTTGTTGACAGAGTCTCTTGTTTTTTTTTGGTGGGAGGTTGTGTGTTGTCTCTGTCTTTCCCAAGAGAAGCTTGTCACTAAACAAATTCGCCTTTAATGTAAGCATGCCAGCAGGCTAAAACCTTACAGTTCTGATTTCTTATATATATGTATATATACACACACTATACACTCCCGCCAAAAGTATTGGGACAGTGGGGCCAATTCCTTTATTTTGCTGTAGACTGAAAAGCATTTGGAACACGGCGTCAGAATTGCATCTGGATCTGACAAACAACTTGAGAAGATATACAGACCTTTTGTTTGAACCCGCCATTTTTTCATGTGAGAAATGAAAAGTATTGGAACGAATAGAGTAACACATAGATCAGAATGAATGAGGACTTAATATTAGTTCACCGAAATCATACAACTTTGGAATCTAGCATCAAGTAGCCGAGATTTCGGGGTTTGCCTTCGAGAAGGCAAACAAGGTTTTCCATTCGCGACACCCACTGAAAAACAATAAAAAGCAAAAACTATCAAAATTAAATCAGAATCGTCGTCATAAATCAAAATGTTTTTTTTTTTCCCGGTCTGTGGTTTTTTTTCGTTTTTTTTTTTTTTTTTTTTTTCTTGTTTTTTTTTTTTTTTTTTGATCATATACATATACGGGAGGGTGGTTTTTTGCGGTTTATGCCCATCCTGTTAGAGTGGGTTTTTTTTTTTGTTTTTTTTTGGGGTTTTTTGTTTTTTTTATTTTTTTTTTACTGGTTTTTTTGTATTTTTTTTTTTTTTTTGTTTTTTATAATACTGAATTTTTACATATCATCTTATTGTAATTCTTTCACATTTTGTAACAAAAACGGACTTTTCAAATATAAAAATTTCACCTTTTAATAGTTATCTTATAATCAACCTTTGTACATTAATATTTTCAGACATGTCTGAAGTGTGAGAGCATAAAAAAAAAAAAAAAAAATTCTGTTGCCGGATAATTGGGAAATAGTTTCACTTTGTCATATTTACAGTTTATAAGAGGAAAAATTAAAATCAATACAGATTTTTTTTTTTTTTTTTACAGGAAAAAACTTTTTAACAGAGAATGCAATGTATTTACATTTTTAAAGTAATAGTTTATCCAAATTGGAAATTTGGTCATAAATTGCTTACCATAAATTTGTTCCAACCCTGTATGGATTTCTTTCTCCTAGTGAACATAGAAAATACTTTGAAGAATTCAATACACTGCAAAAGGTAATTTGAGGTTTTGTTTCTGTTTACACTCTCTTGTTGCACAGAACAGGTAAGAAACAGCTGAAAAAGAAAAAAAAATCAAGCTTACACTTCAGCTCCTCCCATTCATCTTTGTTGAAATGGATACGTCTCCAGGTGGTAAATTCACTATTACAATTTTACAAAAAAATCACAACCAGGTTAAACCCACTAATCCCCATTTGTTCAAACAATTGATAGTAGTACTCGTGGGTCTTTTTTAGAGTGTAGTTCCCTGACTGCATTTGTCAAAATTGAGCAGTTTTTGAAGGCTGTCCTTTGTTTGGGCATTTGATCTCGAGGAAGACAGTGGACAGGATCTGCTGTAAGGTCAACTACTTTCCTGTCAGGTGAGGCTCCTAGGTGAGGGGCATGATGATTAATTATTAAACCACAGGGAAACAATTTGTTTCCAGTGAGTTTTTCATATTCTGCAGCAGCAACAGGCTCAAGTTGTATGCCTCTTTTCATAGCTTTGGTCTGAATGGTTTGTTTTGCAGTCATGTCAGCAGCTAACTTTTCAAAGTCTTTACCTCTAGAACAGACCCGCTTAAAAGATGTTGATGTGATCCTCTCTGCACGTAGCCGATGCCAAGTGATGCTGCTTTGGTCCCTGGTTCCACTTTCCAGGTGTAGTGAATCTTGTGGTGTAATTATCAGACCTCCATAGAAATCATGTTCTTCCTAGTTTAATACAGTTGCGTAGGAGCATGGTTGTGGAGGAAGAGGCAGTGTAGGGTGCTCTTCAAAGGACACAGTCTGCTGGGGTAACTGGTAGGATAAAACAGACCCTAGAGGTAAGTCGCCGCACTCTGTGGTGACAAGTTTTTTTGTTGGTTACTGGCGGTTAATGATTTAAACATGTGGCTTCTGCTGCCTGATGCTTTTAGGTTTTCCCTCAGATTCTCTTCAAATTTACCACAGGGCAATGGGACAGGGACTGGGCAGTAAACATTTGGGAGAATTCCCTCACTTGTGCGGTTTACTCTAAGGGTGCTACTATTTGGTGGTTTTACTTTGGAAACCGATACTGTGCTGATGTGACAACTGATTGGCTTTGGCTTTTAGTCTAATGTTCTTGATGGCACATGCCATGTTTGAGGCAAAGAGGGTTTTACTGTTCTTGGTGGTACAGATTTATGTTTCCATTTTAGGTAGTGAGCCAGTGTGTGTATTAGTAGTCCCCAGTAAAATGGTTTACAGTTGCCCAGTCCTGCTGTACAAGTGCATTGGGTGTCGCGGATAAATGGGTTTTCTGAAGACAGCTCCACCTGCAACAAAGCAACAAAACGTTATTACCCAAAGCCATTATTAACTAACCCTAACCCCACCCCCATTTTCAAGACAAGGTGTACAAAATAACAGGTGTTTTTTTTTTTATCCTTTTGTCTTAAATTATTTCCAAACTATAACGGTTGTTGGTATAACTAAGTTACACACTTACGTTATAACAAGTGTTGGGTAAGTTGACTTAAAAAAAAAAAAGTAATTAGTTACCAAACACTTTACTTATTACATCTGTGTAATACAGATTATTGTACTAAGTACTTTAGAAAAGTCGGTAAATCTTTTTTTTTTTTTTATCCTAAACAGCTATCAGCCTAACCTGTTTTATTCCCCCAGTACTTATATAAATAAATATTTTACAACATTAAAGATCAGAAAAAAACTACTTAAGACCATATTCATGTCACCCATAAACAAATTGCATTGCTAGAATGAATGCGCGGCTTACTAGAAAACACCTGGTATTTAGTATGAATGAACGAACGAACAAAACATACAAACAAGGTCCAAAAAATGAACTAAGGACCAAAACTTGTTACAACAAACATGAACCGTCCTGAACATGGAGGGCGTAGACATTTCCTTACAACAACACAAAATACCTTCATGTTGTAAGGCGCCTCGTTCTTTCGCATCGAGCGAAAAGACCGGGCCCTTACACTACAGCCTGCTTCGTTTCTCTTCACTGTAAACCACAGGTATCATGGACATCAAACACTACAGTTCAACACTTTGAATTGGCTAAGAGGCTAATGTTAGCAGTAATACAATCAGTTAGGTCTGTAACGTTAGGTCGTTCGGCAACTAGAACACTTTGTTGGCATTAATGGAAGTGCATTAGCATGGTTTAAATCGCACTTATTTGACCGACATCAATTCGCAGCAGTGAATGAAGAGGTATCATATCGATCACAGGGAGTGCAGTATGGAGTACCTCAAGGCTCAGTACTAGGGCCGTTACTCTTCACGCTTTACATGTTACCCTTGGGAGATATCATCAGGAAACACGGTGTTAGCTTTCACTGTTATGCTGATAATACTTAGCTCTATATTTCTTCGCGGCCCATCGAAACATACCAATTTGAAAAACTAACGGAATGCATAGTCGATATAAAAAACTGGATGACGAGTAATTTCTTACTGCTAAATTCTGAAAAAAAAAAAAACAGAGGTGTTAATTATAGGACCTAAAAGCTATGCATGTAATGAACCTAGAATGCTGTCTAAGATTTGATGGCTGCTCTGTCAATTCTTCGTCATCAGTTAGGAACCTAGGTGTGCTATTTGATAGCAACCTTTCCTTAGAAAGCCACGTTTCTAGCATTTGTAAAACTGCATTTTTCCATCTCAAAAATATATCTAAATTACGGCCTATGCTCTCAATGTCAAATGCAGAAATGTTAATCCATGCGTTTATGACCTCAAGGTTAGACTATTGTAATGCTCTATTGGGTGGTTGTTCTGCACGCTTAGTAAACAAACTCCAGTTAGTCCAAAATGCAGCAGCTAGAGTTCTCACTAGAACCAGGAAGTATGATCCTGTCAACACTGCACTGGCTCCCTATCAAACATCGTATAGATTTTAAAATCTTTCTTGTTACTTATAAAGCCCTGAATGGTTTAGCACCTCATTATTTGAACAAGCTCTTGTTACATTATAGTCCTCCATGTCTGCTGCGTTCTCAAACTCTGGCAATTTGATAATACCTAGAATATCAAAGTCAACTGCGAGTGGCAGATCCTTCTCCTATTTAGCGCCTAAACTCTGGAATAACCTACCTAACATTGTTCGGGAGGCAGACACACTCTTGCAGTTTAAATCTAGATTAAAGACCCATCTCTTTAACCTGGCTTACACATAACATACTAATACACTTCTAATATACAAATCCGTTAAAGAATTTTTAGGCTGCATTAATTAGGTAAACCGGAACCGGGAACACCTCCCATAACACCCGATGTACTTGCTACATCGTTAGAAGAATGCCACATACGCTAATATTAGTCTGTTTTTCTCTTATTCCGAGGTCACCGTAGCCACCAGATCCAGTCTGTATCCAGATCAGAGGGTCACTGCAGTCACCCGGATCCAGTATGTATCCAGCCCAGATGGTGGATTAGCACCTAGAAAGGACCTCTACAGCCCTGAAAGACAGCGGAGACCAGGACAACTAGAGCCCCAGAGACAGACCCCCTGTAAAGACCTTGTCTCAGACAAACACCAAGACAAGACCACAGGAAACAGATGATTCTTCTGCACAATCTGACTTTGCTGCAGCCTGGAATTGAACTGCTGGTTTCGTCTGGTCAGAGGAGAACTGACCCCCCGACTGAGCCTGGTTTCTCCCAAGGTTTTTTCTCCATTCTGTCACTGATGGAGTTTTGGTTCCTTGCCGCTGTCGCCTCTGGCTTGCTTAGTTGGGGACACTTAATATCCAGCGATATCGTTGACTTGATTGCAAATTATTGCACAGATACTATTTAAACTGAACTGAGCTGCATGATGACATCACTGAATTCAATGATGAACTGCCTTCAACTGTCATTTTGCATTATTGACACACTGTTTTCCTAATTAATGTTGTTCAATGTTGTTCAGTTGCTTTGACGCAATCTTTTTTGTTTAAAGCGCTATATAAATAAAGGTGACTTGACTTGACTTGACATAGAGACATCTGTTTCAACATCTCACTGTGTGAATATGCAGGAAAACGCCTCTCTCGCATACAAGTTCCTTTTCATTTCATTTTACCCATCCTCCCTCCACTCAGCTCACCCAGAATGGTCAATAGTATAATGTTCTACATGAATACAAGTGATATTTACAGTCATGTTTGTTATCATTCAAATTGCTCTCTATGGAGGGCCAGAGAGCTCTCAGATTTGATTAAAAATATCTTAATTTGTGTTATGAATATGAACGAAGGTCTTACAGGTTTGGAACGACATGAGGGTCAGTAATTAATGACAGAATTTTCATTTTTGGGTGAACTAACCCTTTAAGTTTCTAGTTGGAGCTAAACTCTGCAAAGCAGTGACACTCCTGATTTATGAGGACATTTAGAGTGAATCATATGCATCGGTTTATTAAAATAAACCCAGGTCAGCAGGAAGGCAAAGTTCAAGAACAAGACAAATTCACCAAATCACGTGACTTTCACAGTGGAGATGATAGTGGACTTCAGGAGAACCCCCCCGCTCCCCCCCACTCACCAACATGAACAGCACTGTAACAACACTGGAGTCATTCAGGTTCCTGGGCACCACTATCTCTCAGGACATGAAGTGGGACATTCACATTGAGTCCATTGTGAAAAAGGCACAGCTGAGGCTGTACTTCCTTCACCAGCTGAGGAAGATCAACCTGCCACAGGAGCTGCTGAAGCAGTTCTACTCTGCCATCATTGAGTCTGTCCTCTGCACTTTTATACCTGTCTGGTTCAGCTCAGCTGCCAAATCTGAACTCAGAAGACTACGTAGGATAGTCCGGACTGCTGAGTGAATCATCGGTACAACCTTCCCTTCTCTCCAAGAACTGTACCCTGCTGAATAATCCAGCATTGCTGGTCATTAGCATAAGGTATGATTTGCATACTGGATCCCAGCATGGGATGCTGGTTTACTGGTTTCTGGTCCCAGCAAAGTAAGCAGGTGTGCTGGTGGACCATCATAAGGTATGTTTTGCATGCTGAGACCAGCTTGGGATACTCCAGCATTTGTTGTCTTTTTCTTTGGGGTGCTGGTATGATCCCAACAAGACCAGAACAAAATTGGTTACATATCAAATTTCTTTAGAAATTGGTTTGTGTTTGTAGTTCAAGACCAAGACAATTTTCCAAATTAATTTTAATAAATTATTTAATAAAGAAAAACACATGTTGCCGGTTACATGTTTACTCAGTAAAATCCCCAGTGTTAAACAAACACTGCTCAGTTTTCATATGGTCCTGGTCTACAGAGAGTAAAAGTTTTAGTTTGTGAAATAAAGTAGATTCACTCTACAAGTGATGACTGAGCATTAGTGAAGACACCTACAGTTAACAAACAGAATCACTGAGAATAAGAAGAACAGCAAGAACAGAAAAAAAGTGAAGAGGTGAGCAGAAACCACATCAACTACTTACAGCAACAGTCTTAGATGAAATCAGTATCTCACCAGAGGATGATTAAACAACTGCAAAAACAGAATTACCATTTTCTCTTATTGCAAGACAGTTTGGCTTTATTTCTTTCATTTGGTAAATGTAGAAAGGTTGCTGAAGTCTGTTACCATTATGGTGATTAGTGTTCATTTTAGTTGGGCACTTGGCCATTGACTTTGGTTGAATTAACTCTTGTCTCAGCAATTGTTAAAAGTGCATGCTATCACTATTTTCAATATTATTTCATGGACCTCACTGCACTGACATACATTTTACTATGTGCACTTTTTGAAATCAGTGACTGACAGCTGGATTTGAACATATGTGTCTTTCCAGATAAGTATGAAAGTCTTTAAAAACAGCTACTTTTGGTTTTGAACTTTCGTTATCAAGTTGTTATTAACTGTCCCATTGAAAGAGCTCTTCTCATAAACCCTGTTATTGAACAAACTGCTTATGATTACACTTCTATTAGACATTTTTTGGTTTTCTGTGTACAGATCTCATGAAACTTGAGACAATTTCTTTGATTCTTTGAAATGTTTAACCAGTTTATCAGTGACACTGATTAATAATGTAATCATAACAAAAGCAATTAAAAGTTTCAGTACAACTTTCAGCAGAGGGAGCAAAAGAAATGACATAGTTATCATATAATTCAATAAATCATGATTTAACCTTATATTTTTTTTCCTTTGCATCATTAATGTGTTAAATAGAGAAATATGAAAGGAAAAACTGTGTTTGTCCCCAAAACACTACTTGCATACAGACAGCTAGCCTACGGACACTCAACCCTGCAAGACCATGCTGGAGAACCAGCATCACCAGCTCCATTTTGCTTGAGAACAGCATGGATATGCACCAGCTAGACCAACACTATACCAGCATAAACCAGCCTGGACCAGCTTAGAATCCATGCTGGTTTATGCTGGATTTTCAGCAGGGTACTTATCCAGAGTGAGCCAAAAGGGCTGAATCACTCTGGACCACTCACATCCAATTTTTTTTTTTTTTTTTTTCTTCTTTTTTGGTCAACAAGCAAAATTCCATTTGCATCATTTGGCACAGTCTCGCATGAAACTTACAGGTACATACATAACCATACAAAAATTGATTATCTGTGTGTTTGTTTGTCAGGTGTGTCTACACTAAACTCAGGAATGAGGAAGCTGTTTTACAGACTCACAGACACGCCTGTTTTACACACGTCACTCAAACACAGAACCAGGAAACAGGAATCACATGAGTTCAGGGAAAGAGAAAGTGAAGTGTAGCTGAGCTGTTGTGTGTTTGTGTCTCTGTATTTCTGCAGTAAAATGGCAGAAGCCAGATTTTCTCAGGATGAGTTTCTTGTGTCCGGTGTGTCTGGATCTCCTGAGGATCCAGTGACCATCCAGTGTGGACACAGTTACTGTATGAGCTGCATTACAGAATACTGCTGGGATTAAGAGGATGAGAAGAGAGTCTACAGCTGCCCTCAGTGCAGACAGACCTTCAGTCCAAGACCTGCTTTATTTAAAGACGTGGTGTTTTTCTGAAATGCTGGAGAAACTGAAGAAGACTAAACTTCAAGTGTGGTTCCTGCTGGAGCTGGAGATGTTCAGTGTGACGTCTGTACTGGAAGAAAACACAGAGCCGTCAAGTCCTGTCTGCTGTGTCTGGAGTCTTACTGTCAAACTCATTTTGCCCATCACGAGGAGTTTCATTCACGTAAGCCACACAAAGTGATTGATGCCACTGGAGGACTGCAGGAGATGATCTGCCAGAAACATGAAAGAAAAACAGCTCCTTGAGGTTTTCTGTCGCACTGATCAAAGTGTATATGTGTGTCCCATGTACGATGGATGAACATAATAACCACAACACTGTATCAGCTGCAGATCAGAGGACAGAGAAACAGGTATTTCTTTGACACTAGACACTGATGAAATATTGCTGACACTCGTTTCATATGTGTTTATATCAGCACCATATTAAAAGCTGACAGCAACTTTCAGCACTGGGAGCAACAGCAGACATGAACAGCAGCTGCATACAAACACTAAATCATGATTCAACCTTATATGTTTTTCTTTGAATCATTATGTTTAAATAGAGAAATATGAAAGGAAAAACTGTCAGTCCCCAAAACACTACTTGCATACAGCAGCAGGCTTACGGACACTCAACCCTGCAAGACCATGTGGAGAACCAGCATCACCAGCTCCATTTTGCTTGAGAACAGCATGGATATGCACCAGCTAGACCAACACTATACCAGCATAAACCAGCCTGGACCAGCTTAGAATCCATGCTGGTTTATGCTGGATTTTTCAGCAGGGTACTTATCCAGAGTGAGCAAAAGGGCTGAATCACTCTGGACCCCTCACATCCAAGTTTCATACAAATTCCCTCTGTAACTTGTGTTCTTTGCGTGTTTATCTTTTCGAAACTAAACTCAGCTAATTAGAAAACAAATTAACAAAACAGAAAACCAAAATACAGAATCAAAAACACTTCATGTTTTACACACGTCACTCAAACACAGAACCAGGAAACAGGAATCACATGAGTTCAGGAGAAAGAAAGTGAAGTGTAGCTGAGAGAGACTGTGTTTGTGTCTCTGTATTTCTGAAGTAAAATGGCAGAAGCCAGATTTTCTCAGGATGAGTTCTTGTGTCCTGTGAATCTGGATCTCCTGAAGGATCCAGTGACCATCCAGTTTGGACACATTTACTGTATGAGCTGCATTACAGACTGCTGGGATGAAGAGGATGAGAAGAGAATCTACAGCTGCCCTCAGTGCAGACAGACCTTCAGTCCAAGACCTGCTTTATTTAAGAACGTGGTGTTTGCTGAAATGCTGGAGAAACTGAAGAAGACACATAAACTTCAAAGTGTGGTTCCTGCTGGAGCTGGAGATGTTCAGTGTGACGTCTGTACTGGAAGAAAACACAGAGCCATCAAGTCCTGTCTGCTGTGTCTGGACTCTTACTGTCAGAATCACCTCGAACAACATGAGAGTGGTTTTCAAGGAAAGAGACACAGTTTGATTGAAGCCACTGGACGACTGCAGGAGATGATCTGCCAGAAACATGAGAAGCTCCTTGAGGTTTTCTGTCGCACTGATCAGAAGTGTATATGTGTGCTGTGTACGATGGATGAACATAAAAACCACGACACTGTATCAGCTGCAGCACAGAGGACAGCAGAAACAGGTATTTAACACTAGACACTGATGAAATATTGCTGACACTCGTTTCATATGTGTTTATATCAGCACCATATTAACAGCTGACAGCATTCACACTGTTCACGACAGCAGAAATGAACAGCAGCTGCAAGAAGAGTTTCACTGTTTGCTGAAAATACACTGTAAACCTTCAACACAATCTTTCAGAAAATAGGATTTGATTAAAACACATAAAATAATGGAGTGAACTATTCACCCATTCTTTGATTAAATATATATTTCTATTAGTCAAAATACAGGTTAAATGCAGTCACAGACTACACAGAAACACTGTCATTATGAAGCTCTACGTCTGTGTCAGGTTTAGGTTTATGATAGTTACACTTACAGTGTGAAACAGGGTTAGGTTAGGATGTTAATTCATGTACTATGCTGGTAAATGATCAATCATCCTGTCTGGAGTTTGAACCTACAGCCATTAGTTATCAGCTCCACTTTTCCTGGATTGATCTGATCACATGATGATTTAGAGCCAGTAGTTTTCTGTGAGATTCACTCTCATCTGTTTGTCCTGCAGAAGCAGCTGAAGGAGACGCAGAAGACGCTCCAGCAGAGAATCCAGCAGAGAGAGAAAGATCTTCAGCAGCTGAGAGAGACTGTGGAGTCTCATAAGGTGAGTCTGGAGAAAATGTAGAGAAGTTTGTCTCCGTCTCAGTTCAGACTCATGAAGCTGAATCACTGTGTGTCCTAACAGCGCTCTGCACAGACAGCAGTGGAGGACAGTGAGAGGATCTTTACTGAGCTCATCCGCTCCATTGAGAGAAGCCGCTCTGAGCTGATACGACTGATCAGAGATCAGGAAAAGACTGCAGTGAGTCGAGCTGAAGAACGACTGGAGCGACTGGAGCAGGAGATCAATGATCTGAGGAGGAGAGACGCTGAGCTGGAGCAGCTTTCACACACACAGGATCACATCCAGTTCCTGCAGGTAACACAGATCTACAAGAACAGGGTCATAGTGGACTTGAGCAGACCTGCTGTGACAGAGACTCACAGTGAAACACTTCATGAGTGTGTTACTATATAATCATCAGTCAGACTCTCATCTGATCTTCTTCTTCTGAAGGAGATGAATGGCTGTCACATGGCTGTGGAAATCTTGTTCAAATGGGTCTCATGTCAGAGCTTTTCTTTCACTTGTATAAGCTGCGTCCCAGTGTGGAGCTGATGAGTTTGATTTGTGTTTTCTGTAGAGTTTCCTGTCTCTCTCAGCACCTCCTGAATCTACAGACGTAAATGATGATCTCTTCAGTTCTCTCGTCTCTTCTGATGCTCTGAGAGAATCTGTCCAGCTGAGAGACAAACTGGAGGATTTCTGCAAAGAGGAGCTCAAGAAGATCTCAGACAGAGGTAAAGACCCCTGCAGATTCATCTGCTCTCAGAAACCAGTCTATCATCATCTCATATCATGGAGAACATCATATTAGAAATGTGTTAGGAATAGATACAGGTTCATGAGAATCACACTGTTCATGTCTGCTGATTTCCACAGTCACATTCACCAACATTGTTCTCTGGACCAGGAAGGACTTCCTACAATGTAAGTCAGTAAGAAAACCAGCAGAAAAACTCTCAGAGTGTGTTCATGTTCTTCCTGTAGAAGGAGAAAGAAGAGTTTTATAACTGATGATGTACAGTAGATGATGATGTGCACAGATATCTGTTCATCTGTACTGAGACACTGATGATACACTGAACATGAAGAGTTCAGCTACATGAAAAGATCAAACAGATTCATAATTCCTGATTCTTATGTGTTTTATCTCCATCAGATTCCCATCAGCTCACTCTGGATCTGAACACAGTGAATAAATACCTCCGTCTGTCTGAGAACAACAGAGTGATTAGATTCAATAAAACAGTTCAGTCATATCCTGATCATCCAGACAGATTTGATCATTGGCGTCAGGTGTTGTGCAGAGAGAGTGTGTGTGGACGCTGTTACTGGGAGATTGAGAGGAGTGGAGATTATGTGTCTATATCAGTATCATATAAGAGCATCAGCAGGAAGGGATCAGGTGATGAGAGTGAGTTTGGATCTAGTGATCAGTCCTGGAGTTTGTTCTGCTGTCCTGACAGTTACACATTCAGTCACAATAAGATAGAGACTGCTCTCTCTGTGAAGTCCATCAGCAGTAGAATAGGAGTGTTTGTGGATCACAGTGCAGGAACTCTGTCCTTCTACAGCGTCTCTGACACAATGAGCCTCATCCACACAGTCCAGACCACATTCACTCAGACGCTCTATCCTGGGTTTGGGGTTGGGTTTATTAGAGGAATGTTTAGTCTTGGATCATCAGTGAAACTGTGTTGATGAATCAGAATAGACTGACGAGAGATTCTACCCATAATGATTTGAGCTGCATGATAAATCATTAACAGTGTTATTACTGAGTCTCTTCTTTTCTCTTCATGATATTAATACTGCAGCTTTACTTCTGTCAGTGAAATAACATCAGAATAAATGTAATAAATCCTCACATAGACAGAAAGATCAGTGTGTGTGAGTCCTGCTGAGTGACACTGTGTTTCTGTGCTCTTCACAACCTACACTTGACCCTGGAGCACAAAACCAGTCATAAGGGTCAATTATTGAATGTATCTGATGTCTGGTTTGTTAGGAGGACAATATTTGTCTGAGATACAACTATTTGAAAATCTGGAATCTGAGGGAGCAAAAAAATCTAAATATTGAGAAAATCATCTTTAAAGTTGTTCAAATGAAGTTCTTAGCAATGCATATTACTAATCAAAAATTAAGTTTTGATATATTTACGGTAGGAAACGTACTAAATATCTTCATGGAACATGATCTTTACTTAATATCCTAATGATTTTTGTCATAAAAGAGAAATGTATAATTTTGATCCATACAATGTATTGTTGTCTATTGCTACAAATATACCTGTGCTACTGATGACTGCTTCTGTGCTGCAGAGACACATATTTGTGTTAGTTAAAATCAGTCATTAAGTTAATCATATTAATAATAACAATTATTAATTATTCATATTTTACAAAAAATTACATTTTTTTCTTTTAAATTTTTATGATATTTTTTCAATGTTATTTGTGTTCTCTGATATAAATAAAGCTTCTACACACCTGATGAAGAAAGGTGAAGGGTTTTATTCCTCCTCTGTGCAGATCTCCAGAAGACAAATCAAGCACCTCGTTATAGTTTCTTCTCTCATCCTAAAATCACTGACATAAAAATCATATGTTTCCCTGTTTAACCATAAAATCAGATTATTGGTTAAAAATGAGATTGAAGATATGAGTCAGCTGGTTATCTAGTTCAGTTCTTCAGAAATGAGGAGCATATCACACAATATTTCCGTGTTAAAAACAACCTATAATTTCTAGTGTCAGAACAAAAGTAAAATCACCAAGAAACATTGCATATTTTCCTCCAGTTTTTTTCTTAATATTAATTACTATATTATTAATCACAATATAGCTGTTTTTATTTTTATCTTTGTTATAAAAAATAAGAACAAAGATGCTAATAAACAGTAGTTAAATCAAGAGCAGCGAGTGATTCTGTCTTTTCTTTTAATGTTTGATTAACATTGAGACAGATCTATATTAAGACCTACTGTAATGCATGGATCTAATATAATGTTACACATCAGATTTCCCCAAACTTCAACTAAACCTTCATGTAAGACATAACAGATTATGTTTGTGTGAATCTCGTCAAGACGTATTTCACAGTAATGTACTTTACAGCGAGATTCTTCACCATCGAGCTGATCTCTTTCAAGAAGGACATTGTTGTTGACAGTGTTAGGATCTTAAATTGGGAGTATTTTCTATGTTGTCTAGTTCACTCTGTTTGATAGACAACTTTCCTCCTTTGTCTGATGGCTTCAATTCCTGCACCAATCGAATTTAAGATCTTCACAGTTATTCCTTATGTGTTTAGTTATTAAACCTGAAGCTTTGGTCCTATATGGAAATTTTGCCCAAAGTCCCAAGAGTGTGTTGTGCTCCTTGAGATGCTAAGAAAGATATTTGGGGATAAATAGATGACTGTTCCCTGCTCAACTTCTCACCACAGGAGAGGAATGAAAATCATCTGCAGAATTAACATCACATTTTAAATAATGTCTAAAATAAGCATTTCAGGTTTTCTGAAATTCTGGACATAGAATAAGTCTAATAGTAAGTAATACACTATATGGACAAAAGTAAAGGAACACCTGACTGTAACACCAACAAAGACTTTAATGCCATCTTATTCTAAACACACAGACATTAATAACACTGTCAGTGTGAGATAGTGCAGGTGTCTCCTGAGATGCAGAGAAGCAGCGCTCGTTCTCCGCTGTGACTCCTGATGTGATCCTTCAGGTGAACGGTTTCTCTCTGCTGTCAGTCCTCACGAGTTCTGTGACGTATCTTTTACACACAAAGCTCTTTCCACACTGACAGCATGTGTAGGGTTTTCTCTCCGCTGTGAATCCTGACCTGCTTCTTAAAGTTTCCTTTGAGTGTGAAAGTCTTTGCACAATGAGGCTTTTTGGGTTTCTTCAGCTGTGAGCAGGTTTTTTCTCCACTAAATTTTATTATATTTTTCTCCTTCACTTCATCCTGATCTTCACTCTCCTCTATCATCACCATCAGCTCTGAAACAGACTTGTTAAACTACGCTATTCTAAAATATATTAAGGAAAAAAAATTATCATACTAAATTTTATTATATTTTAAATTATTAAAAACGTCTTGCTGACAAATGAGTAAAACACAGTGGTTTGAAGGATCGTGGTAAAGATTTAAAATGACAATTCATTAATATTCAGAGTCTGCTGTGATCCTTAATTAGAAGATAATTATTGTTCTAAATATGCCTGACAAGATTTTTTGGTATATGAACTACCATTACACTGAATGACATTTTTGTCTCTAAATCAGGGTAAAAATGTACAATAATCAGGATGTTTGCAAACTGAAATTAAAAGGACACATTATGATTTACAAAAATAATTGAAAGCTGTGTTAAAATTCTATTGTTTTGATGCTTGAGAAACTCTTTTCATCTTTGACCTCTATATATGCTGTATACTTATATACACTGTATATTCCAACCAGTGCTTTTAATGAAAATAAACTTGAATTACAACGTATTGACCATGTTTTGTTTTAACAAATATATCTGTTATGATGAATGACCATGGAACTTTATTTTACCCATATTTTGATATTTTATTTTCAAAGTTATTTAAAACATAAAAGTAGACACTTTTCTATCACATTTGTGAATTTAATTTGATGTGAACACCAAACTAGTACGTCTTGTCTTTAAACTGTTAACACAAATATTGTTTTCCAGTACAAATATCTATCTTTTTAAAAACAAGATACAGACAAAATAAGTCTTGTTTTCTTGAGAAAAAAAAACAATAATGATAATTAAACAAGTTTAAGCTTAAAACAATAAAAAAATATCTGTCAATGGGGTTAGAAAATTAAAGTAATTTAAAGGAAAAACAAGTTCCTCTGACCTCATCAGCAGATATTGTTCTTGTTTTAGGCAAAAATCATGTTTCTGTTGATTTATATATAAATATATCAGGGCAGTACTTTTATAATAACCTATATCAGCAGTCAATCAACCAATAAAACTAAAATATAAATTAAATGTTTTTATTAGTTGTATTACTTGTAAACTTAATTGTCAAGTTTAACTAATATTAATAAACTGATCTGAAAACGAGGTTCCATCAATAAAAGTCATGTTTAGGTGTTAGATCAAATATCATTTATTTTTCACAGGAAAGCCAGGTGAAACTTTACTGTACTCTGATAAACTCCAGCACCCAACTGTTATAGATCTGTATCTCTAAGATATGAACAGTTATGCAGCAACATATCATTTTAAGAACTAGTGAACTGTTACAGCAATAATATCTGTTTCAAAATAAGATATAAAGTTGAAGAAAGCATGCTTGTGACCTTTATGTTTGGATTGCTGTACTGATTCCACGGTCATGAAAAACCTGGAGAACCTGTGACTTCCATTCCAGAAAAGTTATGGAGATAATAAATGCACTGAAGTCTGTTTATGGGACACAATGTGTGACCAGAATAATGTAACAACAATGTATCTTTTAACAAAATGCGGCTACACTTAAATGCATTTGTACAGAGCTCAGCACATTTAGCTCATGAACTTCTGAACTACAAACCGACTGAATGCTCCATGAATATGATAATTCATCACAAAATGAGGCAGGACACACTCGACACATTTTGCTCCTTTTTTATTTGTTAATTTCATCAGGTACAGTTTGTACACTACACACTTGCGACCTTGGTTATGAGACTAAATGATGTAATTAATGAACTCTATTCAATCATAAACACACGGGGCTTGACTGATTTTGGCAGACAGTATGAACACCAGTGCGCCTGTAATAACCTTATTTCAGTGTAGAGTCGATTAGAGGAACAGAAATCATTCATTCTATTTTAAAAAAACACCAGCTGTGCCATAATTAATGATACACGTGAGAACCAATGACAGCTGACATCACTGATGCCAAACACACCATCTTCTGAAGGACAGAGATTAGTTGAGAGATTTGAGGCTTACAGCAGAGAAATAATGACTTCTGTTTCTGTTCTTAACACTGGACTAGTTTTACGGTGTTTCTGTGGCTCTCGTTTGGAGCTTACAGTCTGGACATTCTGCTAAACATCTTTTCGTCAGTTTGGGACAGTGCTTCTTCTTATGAGTCAGTAGTGTACTCAGTCGTCCGAAGCACTTCCCACACAGCGGGCACTCGTAGGGTTTCTCTCCGGTGTGCACTCGCTCGTGTGCTTTGAGCGAGTCCAAGACGGTGAAGCACACCCCGCAGCGAGCGCACTTGTACGGCTTCTCTCCGGTGTGGATCCTCTGGTGCCGCTTCAGGTATATGAGTCTGGTGAAGGCCTTCCCGCAGTCGAAGCACACGTGCGGCTTCTCTCCGGTGTGGATCTTCTGGTGCTCTTTGAAGTTGTGGTGCCATAAGAAGCCGCGTCCGCACTGAGAACACACGAAGGGCCGCTCAGTGGCGTGTGTTTTCACGTGTTTCTGCAGATGCCGAGCCTCGACGAAGCTCTTCCCGCACTGAGTGCAGTGGTATAACTTCTCTCCCGAGTGCTTTTTCATGTGACCCACCAGGTTCCCGTGATAAATGAAGCTCTTGCCGCACTGAGGGCAGGTGAAGGGTCTTTCTCCGGAGTGAATGCGTATGTGAATCTTCAGGTTTCCTTTGTGTGTGAAGTGGCGTCCGCACTGGCGGCAGGTGAAGGGCTTGAGTCCGGTGTGGATCTTCATGTGATGCAGGAGGCTTCCTTTGTGTGTGAAGCTCTTTCCGCACTGATCACACGCGAAGGGCTTCTCTCCGGTGTGGATCCGGATGTGATCGGTGAGGTTGTCTTTGTGGATGTAGCTCTTGCCACACAGATGGCAGACGTGCGGCCTCAAGCCGGTGTGAACTCTCAGGTGATTCTTCAGGCTCTGCTTGTGAATGAAGCTCTTGTCGCACTGATCGCAGGGGAACGGTCGGTCCACGGTGTGAATCCTGTAGTGATCCATCAGGTGCTCTTTACATGCGAAACTCTTCTGGCACTGAAAGCAGGTGAAGGGCAGCTTGCAAACCGTTCCCGGAGCCGCTTTCTGCATCAGACTGGTTTCGGTCTCTGTGCAGCTTTCTCCGGAGTGAATCCTGAAGTGGTCCATCAGGTGCTCTTTGGACTCGAAGCTCTTTTTGCACTCGAGGCAGGTGAAGAAAAAGCCGCCTGTTTTCTGAGCTCTCTTATGAGACAAGCCCTTCCCAGACTCTGAGCAGCTCAAGATCTTCTGTCCGCTGAGGAGACGCTGAGGATCCTCCAGCTGATGATAATCATCCTCACTCTCCTCTTCGCTCTCCTCTTCGCTCTCCTCTTTCACTTGCATCAGGCCTGGAGTAAACATGATAAAAAAAAAATATATATTAAATCAGACTGATGACTGTCAAGGTAATGGAAGATTAAATTTTCACCTCTGCATTGACCAAGAAGCGGTATATAAAAGATTTTCTAAAAAATAAATATATAAATAAGTCCTAGTTCTTAGTAAGCAATTTAAACTTTGAAAATGCTTTAAGACTCTCAAAATACACATCTTTTTTTTTTTTTTTTTTTTTTTTTTTTTACAATTATTGTTAAGAAATAACAATTTAAAGGGGTCATGAACTGAAAAACCAAAATTCTCTTAATGTTTAGACATATAAGTGGTCGTTGTTCTATAAAAACATCCTGTACATTTCAGAACTCAAATCTTTGTTAGTCTAAGAACAGCTTATTGAAGCCAGTCTGCCATAATGGCCCGATTCCACCTCACTGCCCGTCTAGCCCCGCCCACCGATTCTACCTCACTGCCCGTCTAGCCCCGCCCACCGATTCCACCTCACTGCCCGTCTAGCCCCGCCCACCGATTCCACCTCACTGCCCGTCTAGCCCCGCCCACCGATTCCACCTCACTGCCCATCTAGCCCCGCCCACCGATTCCACCTCACTGCCCGTCTAGCCCCGCCCACCGATTCATGCATGCAGTTTTTAGGAGAGAGGTGAATGCAGATTAATTTACAAACAAGGCAAAATGAGGCAGGATTTTCAGAAAGATTGAAACTAAAAGATAATGCTGTGCGACTATATTGGGTCCAACAGTAATGTCATAAAATTGTGAGTAACTGTTTTCATTACGTGATCACTATTGTCACTTTGTCCATTATTACAGATCACTTGATATGTATTGATAGTGGCTCAGTGGTAGAGCATTGCGTTAGCAGCACAAAAGGTTGTGGGTTTGATTCCCAGGGAACACGTTAGGTAAAAAAAAATTATAGCCTGAATGCACTGTAAGTCGCTTTGAATAAAAGCATCTGCTAAATGCATAAATGTAAAGTGTAAATGTATTGAGTTATGTGTTTTTGACCCAAATCACAGCAGCGTCCATCTGTGAGGAATGTATGCTGTCAAACACACAACTGTTAGCTAATCACAGCAGTGGGTGTTTACTTCAGAGTCTACAATCCTCCACATCTATTTAAACAGAGCGTTCTGATGAGGGGGGTCAAAAACAGGACAGAAAATAGCCCATTACTTTTAAATTATGTTTTTTAATGTACAAATCTTGATAACATAAGTAGACCTCTGAGAATAGTACAACATAAAAAACAGACAGTTCATGACCCCATAAAAATGTGATGCGTTTCATGTAATTTTTAGACATGGGTATGTATGGAGAGCCATTAGGTGTCAAAATCTAATGGCTGTCAAAATGAAGTCATATTAGTATAAAAAAAACATTGTAAAATATATTCAGCCTTTTTCCCCATCTCTCACACACTTTTGGACTTGCGAAGGAGATGTGTTGCACTGCGTGAGGCAAATGGTGGTCACACCAGATACTGGTTTTCTAACCCCCCAATACTGTAAAACATCTCCGGTTACTGTCGTAACCTCGGTCCCCTGAGAGACGGGAATGAGATATGGCATTAACGCCTTGGGGACTCCCTTCTTTCCTAACCTACCTGAAATCTTATTGCACAATGCCAGTGAAGTTGCAACTCTCACTGCCCAATGCCAGCCAAGACGGAGAATGGGGGCGGGGCCCCACCACTATATAATGCACTGTATTGGTGGCATAAACTCAGAATCTTCCGACTGAACTGACAGTACAGCAGACCTGAGCAGTGAACACGGCGGCCAACGCCATGTCTCGTTCCCGTCTCTCAGGGAACTGAGGTTAAGACAGTAACCGTAGACATTCCTTCTCGAGAACGGTCTCTCGACATGGTGTTAACACCTTGGGAAATGTATAGAACAACGCCGTGGAAACAGCGAAGTAAAAAGGCTCAGCCTTGGCGGAGCTACCATGAACAGTTCTTGCAAGGCACTAAAAATTAATCCCCAACCAATCAGATACGACCCTGCGACATGCCTCGAGGGAATTGGATGTAGATTCCCATATGGGGATCCAATCAGGTTACTTAGAATCCATGTTACCATTGATAGAGTCGTAAAGCCCTCACCGGACACAACACCTGACTCGGGGTGACATCCAATGAAGTCTCCGACTCTGAGGGAAAGCAGAAAGAGCCATCACTTGCGCTCTGAATAGTGTCGAGAGCGACGTTCCCAGATCAGCCTCACTGTCACAGGGTTCAGTCTCCATTCTCCGTGAGAAATCCCGTTCCTCGAAAGTATATCCGTGCCGCTGTTCAGGCATCCCGGAACATGCGCTGCTCGAATGGAGAGCAGATGGTGATCGGCCCACTGCAAAAGGTGTGCTGCCAGTCTGTAAAGGGCTTTTGAGTGTACTCCACCCTGGCGGTTTATGTACGGTACCACCGACATGTTGTCCGTGCGAATCAAGACGTGATGCCCCCGGACTTGCATGAGAAAACTCTGAAGAGCCAAAAAGACAGCTCTCAGCTCGAGGCTATTTATGTGCCATGTCCTCTCCGACTCTGTCCAGTAGCCCGAGGCTGGTAAGCTGTCGCAGTGAGCTCCTCCATCCCATCGTCGACGCATCCGTCGTGACCACTTTCCACCGTGTGACCAGACCCATCTGGGCGCTGCGTTGGTACAAGTCAGGGTTCTGCCATGGTCTCAGCGCGCTTAAGCACCTGCGAGTGACCACAACGCGGGCATGGCCCGTATTCCACGCCCTTCCCAGTACTTGTATTTTCAGCCATAACTGGAGGGGGCGCATATAGAGTAGACCAAGGTGACAGACCGTCGCGGCCACAGCCATCCGTCCCAAGAGTCTCTGATATGCCTTCAGTGCTACAGGACAGCCCAGCCTGAATGAGTTCAGAGCGGACATTAAAATCTAGTACGCACTCCCGGCTCAGATGCGCTCTCATTGAGATCGACAACGCCACTGAACCGGGGTAGTCTGCAATGAAACTGAAGCGTGTAGCCATTCTCTATGACGTTCCGCAACCAAACCGAAATGCCCGGAATGGACCACCATGCGGTCACGAAAACACACTGAGGGTGGAGCGTCTCGCCCTCAGAATTCTAAACGACGCTGCTGGTTGTATTCAGAAAGCTCACGGGACGAGTGGGAGCACTGTATGTTAGAGAGGATCGTGCCTCGCCGATCAATGAGGTGTGTGAGCCTTCTGCTGAATGTTTGAGCGACACGAACGTGCATGTGTGCGAGATGTCGAGAGCAAGCCACGGGGGTCTGACACCTGACACAGGGGCGTGAGCATTGCCAGATACATTGGGAAGCTGCGAGCCCGACTCTATTGATGGTTTCACGGCTGCTTGTAAATCCGTTATCACTGGAGGAGGAGAAAAATGCTCTTTTTGTGAGGGTGTCACAGACTTTATTGCATTTTGAACATACACATGTCGCTCAGCGCTCTCCTCCTCTGCACCCTCCCATCAGGAACGAGGCTTTTGCTCCGATGGAGGGGTTCCCCCAGGACGGACGCCTTTCTTGAACCGTGACGCCTTTCCTATGGTTTCCTCTGCCACGGTTTTGGCGCGAACAGACGGCTCAGGGTCTGGCGCCGATGAAGTGGAAGCAGAGGGGGGCCGCTTCGACAGCCGTTTGGAAGCAGATGAGGATCTACTGCGTGCAGGAGGCTGCACTGCAGCCCGGCAGGAAGTGACTCATCGTTTTATTGCATTTCTGTGTGTCTGAGAAACGCACTGCGATAGCCTCCACTGCATCTCCAAATAGGCCAGATGGAGATACAGGAGCGCTGAGCAGCTCCCTCCTGTCCGCGTCCTTCAGTTCTGTGAGTGTTAGCAATTGGTGCTGGTGGAGCACCACCATGCTCCATCTGATTGCCTGGGCCCTCTTCTTTGTAGCTTTAAGCGCGAAATCCATTGCTGCACATAGATCCTTAAACACCTTCGGGATCCGCCCCACCCTCGTCCAGGGATTTCAGAAGCTGTACCTGAAAAACGTGGAGCACTGCCATCGTGTGCAGAGCTGAGATCGGTTCTCAGAGGGGGATTGCTTCGACGGGCGGAATGCATGTGTATCATCGGGTTTCCACTCCTGTTGGGCCAGCTTGAGCGCAAGCCGATTGGGGCGCAGCCCACGCCTTAGCGACCTCATCATGCAAGTCTGGGAGGAAGGCTCGCTTCCTCGGAGCAGCAGCTCGGTGGCCCGAGTAAAGGAACCAAGAATCCAGCTTGCTCTTAGCTGGTTCATCGGGGGATTCCCACATCACAGAGGGCGATGTTCCTCCGGGCCCTAAGTGCCCGCACTGAGAATTCCTCGCAGTACGGACAGTCCGACCTGGTTCATGGGTGTCTGGGGCCTCAATGGGTCCTGACACAACGTGCAAACGTTCAACATGCTGGAACGCCGAGAGGGAAATCCGTCTTCTCTACAGCTGTCTTCAGTAGGATACGTGAAAGAGGAAGATTCTGAGTTTATGCTGCCAATACACCGCATTATATAGTGGCGGGGCCCCGCCCCACCCCCCTTTCGCTGTCTTGGCTGGCATTAGCCAGTGAGAGTTGCAAGTTCACTGGCATTGTGCAATAAGATTGCAGGTAGATTAGGAAGGAAGGGAGTTCCGAAGGCGTTAACGCCATGTCGAAAGACCGTTCTCGAGAGGGAACTGCACATTTTAGAGTGGCCCTTTTATTGTGGCCAGCCTAAGGCACACCTGTGCTATAATCATGCTGTCTAATCAGCATCTTGATATGCCACACCTGTGAGGTGGATGGATTATCTCGGCAAAGGAGAAGTGCTCACTAACACAGATTTAGACAGATTTGTGAACAATATTTAAGAGAAATAGGCCTTTTGTGTACATAGAAAAAGTCTTAGATCTTTGAGTTTAGCTCATTAAAAATGGGAGCAAAAACAAAAGTGTTTCGTTTATAATTTTGTTCAGTGTGTGTGTGTGTGTGTGTGTGAGTGAATGTATATACAGCTAGATATAGATATATTCTGCTTTAAAATTACGATTTTCACCCCAATTTTTAGGTAGTCTACATCATACCACAAATCCTGTTGATTGAGCAGAAAGGTTCACTGGCCTCTAAAAAACAAAACAAAAAGTAAATAAACAACATGCATTTGTTTTATAGCTTAAGACTGTCGTTAAATAAACTACACTTCGGTTGTTGCAGTTTTTCGCGAAAACCTATCGTATAATTACACTTAAATTGAAGTCGTTTATGATGTCTTTGCGTCCCTTTTAAAGACTGAAAAGGGAGTCGACATTATGTAAACACGAGCGACACGTTTTTATCAAAACAAAGAATGTCACGAGGCTTTAGAACAACAGCAAGACGACTAAATCATTCGGGGGTTAACATTACTTTACATGCACTCAAACCAGAATATTTATTTAACTGTTCTGTCATTCAAATATTATTCCCATGAAATCTGGTACGCTACTTAAATACAAAACTACAGTCATGTAACACATATATTTTCCCTCATTTATGCCATCTGTTATTTCACAACCATCTAATGTTTGTTAAGATAATCAGTCAATAATGAAGAACCAAACCTCTAGGTTCCTCTGTTTGCTCATCTTTCACTCTGCAAGGCTCGGGGATCCTCATTTCTTCACTCTCCTCTTTAATAAAGTCCATCTTTACAGCAGAATGTGATGAAGACCTCAGATGACGAAGCTGGAGTTGTTTTGGCCTGTTTGGAAACGAGTCTTCATCGCGGCTCGACTCCGGATTAATGCAATATTCGCCGCACTTTGGGCCAAGCACGCATATTTATAGTTAGCACTAAATGTACGTCATTTTGAGCCAGTCGAGGTATATTTTAAGTAAAGTGTGCTGTTAAACGATGGGCGGACGCTAACGTAAGCTAGCGAACGCTGCTTCTTCTTCTTCTTGAGTTTTAGCGTCGGCTGGCAAACACGCTTTTTGGCGCATTAGCGCCGCCAAAGGGAACACAGGTTTTTAGGTCAAGTGTATATAAAAAAATATCTTTTTACACAAAGCCAACTTAATCAAGGCCCAGCCTCTTCTCCATTAGAACAAACAACTGGAGGACTTCGAGGAAAAACAGAAAGGAAAGAGAAGTCAAGTGAAACATCATCTGCAAAATAAAACCACTTCTCTCCAAAACAGGTGTGTGTATAATTTACCATAGTACCATTTCAAAAAAACTGTGGAGCTAACAATCTTCTGAGAAGTATTAACTCTGTAACAATCCTCCAAAAAATCTTATAAAACTATTCCCATTGTTTATAAAGAATAAATACATGTACGTTCTGTGATAGGTTAATGCATATATAATTAAAATGGCTAGCAGATAAGTGATATGCATATTAATTTATTGGTGGATCAGACAAATGATCTTTCATCTGAATCAGACTTAACAGTTTTGATTGTAAAAGTTACAACATCCAAAATGTAGCCAAAGCCTTGGATTTTTTATTCGGATTATCCACTCACGCAGACCTCCCCAGACTGGTACCGTTACATATTTGGTATTATACACTGTATTAGATCCAATATTTGTCACTGCGATTGTGCTTAAAAAGATCAAATCAGCCATTTGTGCTGCATCATACTGATCATGATTACAATGTGTATGTTTACAGTCATTTGCAATGTCCTCATGCAGCTATTTCAGGCATGCAAGACCAAGTCCCATCTACTTCAGTGGGGAAATACTGAAATCAAGTGCTTCCCAACCTAACATTTAATTTACATATTTTAAATCAGCAACAAAATCAGACACAAACTGTCCCATAAATGTTGTTTCTTATGCTCAAACAGAGTATATTTCAGGTTGGTCCAGCCAATACTCCCATGCAATCATAAGAGTCAGGACACTGCCATCTGTTGGGAACTAGAGCATCTGCAGTGATGCAATGACTTTACCAATTAAGCTTTGAATCTTTTATTTAGAAGGCAGGAATTATTCTGCCATATTGCGTGTTGAATTTTCATACATTCAAAATAATCTCCGATTATTCTCCGATTGGCTTGAGCAGACAATGGATGGACTGCATTTATTTGTGTATTTGTGTGCACCTCTTGGCTTTGTGTTTGTGGCATAAAAACATATTTGCATATTTACTATTTTATTTATTCATGTATTCAATTTTTTGTGAAGATTCTATATTTGTGGATCTCATTCTATTAAGACATCACACATTGATAAATATATATACACACACACACACACACAGGTGCATCTCAATAAATTAGAATGTCGTGGAAAAGTTCATTTATTTCAGTAATTCAACTCAAATTGTGAAACTTGTGTATTAAATAAATTCAATGCACACAGACTGAAGTAGTTTAAGTCTTTGGTTCTTTTAATTGTGATGATTTTGGCTCACATTTAACAAAAACCCAAAAAATTCAATAAATTAGAATACTTCATAAGACCAATAAAAAAACATTTTTAGTGAATTGTTGGGCTTCTGGAAAGTATGTTAATTTACTGTACATGTACTCAATACTTGGCAGGGGCTGCTTTTGCTTTAATTACTGCCTCAATTCGGCGTGGCATGGAGGTGATCAGTTTGTGGCACTGCTGAGGTGGTATGGAAGCCCAGGTTTCTTTGACAGTGGCCTTTCAGCTCATCTGCATTTTTTGGTCTCTTGTTTCTAATCTTCCTCTTGACAATACCCCATAGATTCTCTCGGGGGTTCAGGTCTGGTGAGTTTGCTGGCCAGTCAAGCACACCAACACCTTGGACATTTAACAACTTTTGGTGCTTTTGGCAGTGTGGGCAGGTGCCAAATCCTGCTGGAAAATGAAATCAGCATCTTCAAAAAGCTGGTCAGCAGAAGGAAGCATGAAGTGCTCTAAAATTTCTTGGTAAACAGGTGCAGTGACTTTGGTTTTCAAAAAACACAATGGACCACCACCAGCAGATGACATTGCACCCCAAATCATCACAGACTGTGGAACCTTAACACTGGACTTCAAGCAACTTGCGCTATGAGCTTCTCCACCCTTCCTCCAGACTCTAGGACCTTGGTTTCCAAATTAAATACAAAACTTGCTCTCATCTGAAAAGAGGACTTTGGACCACTGGGCAACAGTCAAGTTCTTCTTCTCCTTAGCCCAGGTAAGACGCAATAGGAGTGGCTTAACAAGACGAATACAACAACTGTAGCCAAACTCCTTAACATGTCTGTGTGTGGTGGCTCTTGATGCCTTGACCCCAGCCTCAGTCCAGTCCTTGTGAAGTTCACTCAAATTCTTGAATTGATTTTTCTTGACAATCCTCACAATCCTTCAGTTCTCTCGGTTGGTTGTACATCTTTTTCTTCCACACTTTTTTCCTTCCACTCAACTTTCTGTTAACATGCTTGGATACAGCACTCTGTGAACAGTCAGCTTCTTTGGCAATGAATGTTTTTGGCTTACCCTCCTTGTGAAGGGTATCAATGATTGTCTTCTGGACAGCTGTCAGATCAGCAGTCTTCCCCATGATTGTGTAGCCTAGTGAACCAAACTGAGAGACCATTTTGAAGGCTCAGGAAACCTTTGCAGGTGTTTTGCATTGATTAGCTGATTGGCATGTCACCATATTCTAATTTGTTGAGGTTTTTGTTAAATGTGAGCCAAAATCATCACAATTAAAACAACCAAAGACTTAAACTACTTCAGTCTGTGTGCACTGAA
This sequence comes from Cyprinus carpio, assembly GCF_018340385.1. NCBI lineage: Eukaryota > Metazoa > Chordata > Actinopteri > Cypriniformes > Cyprinidae > Cyprinus > Cyprinus carpio. The sequence continues at coordinate 1,495,345 of NC_056598.1, read as the reverse complement.
TTTATTTAATACACAAGTTTCACAATTTGAGCTGAATTACTGAAATAAATGAACGTTTCCACAACATTCTAATTTATTGAGATGCACCTATATTTCACAGGGTCAATTATCTCATTTTCAATTAGTACAAAATGCTGCTGCCAGACTTCTGACTCGTACAAAGAAGACAGAGAATGACCCCAGTCTTGGTTTCTTTACACTGGTTCCCTATTAAATTTAGAATTGAATTTAATGTTTTGTTAATGGTTTTTCAAGTGCATGGCATTGCCCCAAAATATATTGTAGACCTTCTGATTCCTTATCAAAATACAAGAAACATGACATCTTCAAGTCAGATGATTCTTCATGTTCCTAAAACGAAATTAAAATCAAAGGGTGACAGGGCTATCTCTGGGGCTGCTCTTTGATTATGGAACCCTCTTCCAGTGCATATTAAATCTTCCCCATCTGTGGATGCTTTTAAGTCTAGATTGAAATCGTACCTTTTTAGAGTGATCAGGTTTTAATATTTAAAGTTTCATTTTGTTTGTGTAATTGTATGTAATGATGTCGGAAAGCACTTTAGTCAATGGCAGTTGTTTTAAATGTGCTATAGAAATAATTTTTTTTATTGTATTGTAAGACAATATGTAAGGTGAGCAACTTCCATCCTTGACTTTGGTTTATTGTACCATGAATAATGATAAAGTACTACAGACACACTTTGTTTTTTTTCTGTTGATATTTTAAATCCAGATTTGTAGAAATGTAGCATTGCATCAGTGTCTCAGCAATGGATGCTCTGCAGTGAATGGGTGCCGTCAGAATGAGAGTCCAAACAGCTGATTAAAACACAGTAATCCACAGCACTCCAGTCCATCAGTTAACATCTGGAGAAGACAAAAGACGAAACACATCCATCATCAAGATGTTTTAACTCAAATACATAGAGTCCATAATCCATAATAACACTTCCTCCAGTGAAAAAGTGTTCTGGTCTGAATCAGGAGAGAAATATGTTAAGCCCCATTTACATTACATTTAGTCATCTAGCAGACATTTTTATCCAAAGCGACTTACAAATGAGGACAATGGAAGCAATCATACCAACATAAGAACAATAATACATAAATGCTGTGACAAGTCCCAGTTAGTCTAACACAGTACAAATAACAAGAGTAGATAGAATAGAAAAAGAATAGAGAATGGTAGTGTTAGAGGGTCAAGTTTTTTTTTTTTTTAATAAATAAAAAGAAAAGTAGGTAAAATAGAAATAGAATGGGGAGTGCTAGTATGAGATGTACTGCATCTTTAGCAGATTCTTGAAGATGGTTGAGGACTCAGCTGCTGGGATTGAATTGGGCAGGTCATTCCAGCAGAAGGAACAGTTAATGTGAAAGTCTGTGAAAGTGATTCTGTGCCTCTTTGGGAAGAACAATAATGCGCTGTTCACTTGCAGAACGCAAGCTTCTAGAGGCACACAAGTCTGAAGTAATGAATTTGGGTAAATGCTGGGCTCCAAACAGTGACTAAAGCCCGATACACACAGCACGATTTTATCAATCCTATAAGATCGCTGCATGTCACACTGTGTGACATGGATCTTATAAACTTGGCTACGACGTGTGTAGACTGTACTGTAAGAGGAGCATTTTGCATATTCATATTTTTTTTACTTAACCTGTTGTCTACATGATAAGAGAATGCGATGAGCTAAAGATAAAATTCAAGACCTTCTATAAGATTGAAAGTTAGTACTGAAGAAAAACAGGCTGGATGTTTCAAAGACAAATAACAACATTTATAGGATGCACTGAGGAGGAGCCCAAACTACACTCAATGGCCAAGTGATGCTGACATTATGGTCAGTGATACTGGCATGGATTCTGTGTAATAAACAGTTCTGTGTGACTGTATATAGTTCTGAAGTTGGAAAAGATGTTTAGTTCCCAGTTTAAGTGAACCTGTAGTGCCCAGGACATCTACAAGATGGATTAAAATGCTGATAAAGAAGTGTGACATAAACACATGACAGTATGACTGAAATGTAAAAGTGTAAAAAAATAAAACACATTTATTCTGTGGCACCTAAAAAAAATAATTTGGTGCCTAATTTTGTTTCTTATACGAGCCAATGTCTGTGAATGGTTGCAGAGCCAGAGGTTGTTCTGCAGGAAAACGTCAACGCCTTGAATTTTATGCGAGCAGCTATTGGTAGTCAGTGCAAATGATTATTAGCTAAAACAGCTACAAACAAATATGCAGCCGGATTTTGATGTGAGACAACAGGAGATGCACTTTTTCACTTCACAAACAAATAAACACGGATTATGGACTCTATGTATTTTAGTTAAAAACGTCTTAATGCTGGATTTGTCTCATCTTTTGTCTTCTCCAGATGTTAACTGATGGACTGGAGTGCTGTGGATTACTTGTGGATTATTGTGATGTTTTTATCAGCTGTTTGGACTCTCATTCTGACATTTTCATTTCGGGGTGAACTATTCATAGATTGTAAAATAGTTGATATTATGATTCTCATGTTTGTGCATGTAAATGTATTATGTTTATATATATATATATATATATATATATATATATATATATATATATATATATATATATATATATACTTTTATAATGATCATGTTAGTTGATTGGCAAGTCATAGCTAACATATGCTATATGTTCAAACTCTCCCGTCTGCGTTCACTTCACACGGACAAGCCTACACCTGGAGGTGAACCTCCTCACTGTCTCAGCTTTGGACAAGCCTTTTTTAAATGCTTCCCTAGATTTCCGTATCGGCTGAAAGTCTTCCCGCATGAAGGACAGAGGTACGGTTTCTCTCCGGTGTGAACTCTCTCGTGCACTTTAAGGGCTCCTGAAACTGTGAAGCTCTTCTCACAGTGAGAACACTTGTAGGGTTTTTCTCCAGTGTGGATCCGTTCATGCACTTTCAGTTCACCGGCTCTAGTGAAAGTACTTCCACAGTCCAGACACACGTAGGGTTTCTCACCGGTATGTATTTTCTGATGGTCTTTAAACCCGTTGAGCCACAGGAAGCTCTTCCCGCAGAATGAACACACGTATCGCCGCTCGTCTTCGTGAATCCTCATGTGTGTTTTGAGGTGAACGGCCAAGAAAAACTTCTTGTCGCAGCGCTGACAGTGAAAGGGTCTTTCTCCGGTGTGAGAGAGCAGGTGAGTTTTGAGATTGCAGGCCTCTGAAAACCTCCTGCCGCATTCAGGACACTGGTGTAACTTCTCTCCTGAGTGGACCTTCATGTGTCTTTTTAAGCTGTTTTGATGTGTGAAGCTCTTCCCGCACAGCATGCACGCAAAAGGTTTCTCTCCAGAGTGGATCTTCATGTGTTCCTTCAGACCTTCCTTCTGCGTGAAGCTCTTTGTGCACTGAGGGCAGGAGAAAGGCTTCTCTCCGGAGTGAATTCTTAAGTGTCTCTTCAGATCTCCTGAATTTGCGAAACTCTTTCCGCACTGAGAGCACGGAAACGGTTTCTCTCCGGTGTGAATCCTTATGTGCCTCTTAAGGTCTCTTTTACAAGTAAAGCTCTTTCCACACTGAGGACACATGAAAGAATTATTGGGCTCTGTTGTATCCGGCGAGGAATTACTTTCACTCTGAGAGCAACTAAAAGATTTCTCGCCGCTTAAGAAACGTTGAGGTTCCTGATTCTGCTGTTTCTCCTCCCCTTCATCCAGTTCTTCACGTTCCTCTTTCACTTCCACCAGGTCTAAAATGAACACAAAATATTTATAAGTCAATGAAAAGGACTGTCAAAGACTAAATGTTGGTTTTTAACCATTTCATGTGTTTATAGGATTAAAAGAAGATATTTTGTAGATTGTGGGTAACCAAATATTTGCTGGTCCTCATTGACTTCCATTTTTTTGGGTGTACTGTCCCTTTAAATGATGCCATATTCATGTTAGTGCCATCAGATATGGTACATAATTTGTTATTTGACAGTTCCTATCTTTTGGAAAAACAACCCACCCATTTGCAGCTGTCAAGTGTCCAAACCACAGCCTCGGCGGCCAGCAAACTCAACTCTTTCCCTCACTTTGTCAGCAGAGAAGACTCAAAATGACACCAACCTCTCTGTTTCTCAGGATCTTCCTCTTTCTCTCCACATGTTTCTGCATCGCTCTCCTCTTTCACAAACTCCATCTTCACAGCAGTCTATCTCGACTGTTAAACCTGGAGTTTCTCCTGCTTGTTTGGAAACCAGACTTCACCACGTTTATTATTTAGGAATACATCACTGATAAACATTTTCACGTGTTCCGTATGCGTGGATTCGCGGCTTTACTCACAGAAAATAACATCAGTTTTGGCGCCATTTACGAGAAACCGTTAGCGCTCGACACAAAGCTGCAAAATACTACATTCAGTAACCAACATTCATTCACAGTGCTACCTCAGAACAATCTCTAACATCGCGTGCATCTTTAAAACATGTCAAAAGTTTCGTGCAGTTTTATACTCGACCAATGCAGAAGCGCTCCTTCAATACTAATCACTCCTCCTTCCGTAAACCGGAGCCCGAGCCGTATGACGCAGCACGTACGGCGTCACCACAGCAAAATAAAAGTCCGCCCTGTCACGGAGATATCTATTTGACGTGAACTTTTTAATGTTTATTTTTGTAGTTTGCTCATCTTTAATAAATAACTAAAACGGTCTAGAAAATTAAGGACGTCTTTGACCGTTGCGCCTTTTTTAGCGTTTCATGTTGTTTGTTAAATTAAAACAAGTTAAACTTTTAAAAACGTAAATAAACGAATATGTACACAAATAAATAAATGTAGAATATTTAAGTTATAGTTATCGATGTAGAATGCGCCATTGGCCTCGATATATTTTTAGGTATTTGATGTTATTTATTTATTTATTGTTTGTTTGTAGGGCTAAGCAAGTTATTTCTTCCAGCCCTAGCAATATTTCTGATTTGTAATAATAGATGAGTGCATCAAAGTCAATACATTGTTGTTAACATACATTTGAAGCATATGATCAGATGCATTGAAAAAGGTCAAATCTAAACACACACACACACACACACACACACACACACACACACACACAAATATTTAAGACTCAAATCAATGTGCGTCCCAAACCCCCAAAATCAGAAGGTCCCCACATGAATCAGTGATCCAACTACAAACCCAGGCTTGGTTTGCAACAGATCAGGCTTACAGACACGTTTGGGATTCATATTCTTCTTTTTAATAAAGGGACTGTTAGATATTTTGACACAAACAATTAAGAGCAAAGGTTGGAAGGCAGGCAGAATTGAGAAACACAAGCCACTGAGGCCAGACAGGACAGGCAAATTAATGCACAAGAGTAATTGAAGGCATGACTGGAACAGACAGGGTCCCGATGACTGCGAATAGACAACATCAGTGAGAATGTTCAGGCTCTGCAAACACATGACAAGACAAAAGATGTTTCTATATCCGAGTTTCTCCTTCAGTTTCAGGCTTGAAGCTCCATCAGATGGAGTGAGGAGGGATTTAAGGCACAGTTTGTTGTGTTGCTATAAATCAGGTTCAGCACATAAACGACAACAATGTTTCCATCAAAGCAGGAATCAACAGCATTACAATAAAGCTGTAAGATACAATGTTACAAAAACTGATTTGCTCTTTGTGCTCACTGCATGCTACTTTATTTTGCTGATAATTTTCTACATGTTCAGAAACACTAAAAAGACACAGCTGATGCGTTTATCAGTCCATTAAGTGATTTATTCACATGAGTAATGTGGACTAGCACACATTCAAGCTTGATTGATTTTTGCAATAAAAACTAAAATTATTTTCAGTACTGAAGAGCTACAGTTAACTAAATTACATTTTAAAGGCATTAGAAAAGCAAATACACCCATGTTTGTATAGTTTGATAAATGCTACCACATGCAGAGAAATGTTAACACTGTAATGGTGCGTTCAAGTCATGACGGAAAGATCGTATTTATGAGTTGAACGCACATGAACGCCAACACAAAGTGGTTATTATGAGCGGGAAACTCTAACTTTTCTTTAAGCCCAGTGTATCCGTGTTGGGGGCGTGTCAGTGAAAAACATGTCAGATGCAATGGACCAGCCAAAGACCTCCGTGAAAATCTCTATACAGTACACGGATTCATCTGGTGATTTCCTCTTATGTGTGGATATTTGGTTTTATTTAGTGTAAATCAGTTTAATCAGCTCAATATGATATGCTGCTGGCTGATGTTAGCTATGTTACACCCCTAGTAGGGTAAACAACAACAACAAAAAAAGGTATGTAGAAAAGTTAAATCGGCATCATGTTCTGACTAACGTGACTTGAATACACCTGATGTGGTAATTACGACTTGTCAACTCATAAGTACTAACTTCCCAGGAGGACTTGAGTGCAGTTGGCAATTTTTTCTAAACTAATACTTCGACCTCCCTTAAATATCCTAAATGTGACCCTGGAGCACAAAACCAGTGGTAAAGCTCTTTTTTTTTTTTATTGAGATGTATGAGTCATCTGAAAGCTGAATAAATAATCTCTCCATTGATGTGTGGTTTGTTAGGAGGACAATATTTGTCTGAGATACAACTATTTGAAAATCTCGAATCTGAGGGAGCAAAAAAATCTAAATATTGAGAAAAATCATCTTTAAAGTTGTTCAGATGAAGTTCTTAGCAATGCATATTACTAATCAAAAATTAAGTTTTGATATATTTACGGTAGAAAATGTACAAAATATCTTCATGGAACATGATCTTTTCTTAATATCCTAATGATTTTTGTCATAAAAGAGAAATGTATAATTGTGATCCATACAATGTATTGTTGTCTATTGCTACAAATATACCTGTGCTACTGATGACTGCTTCTGTGCTGCAGGGACACATATGGTCTTTTGTTGGGGTAAAAATCCAAACGTGTTGAATCTTGGTCACTTTTTCAGCTTTGGACAAGCCTTTTTTAAATGTTTTCCCAAACTCCCGTATCGACTGAACGTCTTCCCGCAGGAGGGACAGAGGTATGGTTTCTCTCCGGTGTGGACTCTCTCGTGTACTTTCAGTCCCGATGACTGAGTGAAGCTCTTCGCACAGTGAGAACACTTGTAGGGTTTTTCTCCGGTGTGGATCCGTTCATGCACTTTTAGTTCGGCGGCTCTAGCGAAGGTTTTCCCACAGTCCAGACACATGTAGGGTTTCTCACCGATGTGTGTTTTCTGATGGTCTTTAAAACCGTGCAGCCACAGAAAGCTCTTCCCGCAGAATGAACACACGTATCGCCGCTCATCTTCGTGAATCCTCATGTGTGTTTTGAGGTGAACAGCCAGGAAAAACTTCTTGTCACAGCGCTGACAGTGAAAGGGTCTTTCTCCGGTGTGAGAGAGCAGGTGAGTTTTGAGATTGCAGGCCTCTGAAAACCTCCTGCCGCATTCAGGACACTGGTGTAACTTCTCTCCTGAGTGGACTTCATGTGAACTTTGAGCGTGCTCTGTTGTGTGAAGCTCTTCCCGCACAGCATGCACGTGAAAGGCTTCTCTCCGGAGTGGATTTTGGCGTGTTCCCTCAGAACCTCCTTCTGTTTGTAGCTCTTTCCGCACTGAGGGCAGGTGTACGGTCTTTCTCGCGAGTGAATCCGTATGTGTCTTTTCAGCTCTCCTGAGCTCGGGAAGCTCTTTGCACACTGACGGCACGTGAAAGGCCTCTCTCCGGTGTGAATCCGAACATGCCTCTTCAATCCTCCTGAGTTTGTGAAGCTCTTTCCGCACTGAGGACAGGTGAAAGGTCTCTCTCCGGTGTGGATCTTGAAGTGATCCTTAAGGCTTCCTTTGCAGGTGAAGCTCTTGGCGCACTGAGGACAGGTGTATGGTCTCTCTCCGGTGTGGATCACCATGTGAACCTCCAGGTGTCCCTTACGAGTGAACCTCTTTCCACACTGAGAGCAGGAGAACGAGCCTTTAGCGTCCGCTCTTTTTTGTGAAACGTTCTTTTCAGTGTCTGAGGAACTAGAAGACTTTTCCCCGCTTACTAAATCATGAGATTCCTGATTCTGCTGCTTCTCCTTCACCTCATTCTGTTCTTGACTTTCTTCTTCCTCTTCCGTCAGGTCTAAAATAAACAACAAAAACAATGAATGCAACACATACGAAAGAAGCAGAAAATACATCTCCAGTAGAGTGATATTTGATGCACTAAACATGTCCATAAGAGATGTATCTATAATAACTAGGGCTGTCAATTTAACATGTTAATTTGGTGCGATTAATTAATAATGCATTAAAATGATTAACACATTTAATGCATCACCCACCCAGACCTGTACATCATCTTTTGTTGATGCACTTGCTGATGAACATATTATGTTAGCTTATATTTCAGACACAATATTGTCTTTTCTTCCCAATTTTGTCACTGCAGAACTGCTGAGCAAGACACAGCGGCGTTTTGTTACTGAATCAATCTGTAGCTTCAAACGAATCAAGTGAGTCATTGATTCATAAAGACAGCTGCTGAGTCAGGAAGTGCATACTAATATACTACTATTACTATTTTTAGAATAGCTTTCTAGGGCAAAAAGTAAGATATTTCTAAACTGAGCAAGTCGCTTGCTTAGTTCCTGAATGAATCATCCATTGGAACAAATCAGTTGAGTGAATGACTCAACTTTTATTCCATAAAAAAACATACCCATGTGTTATCCTTAGTTATGCAATGTTGAATTTAATGTTTATTAAAATGTTTATCTCTAAAGCTACATTTTTGTATTGTCTATTCAATGCTTTCGTCACTGAACATAATAATGACTTTAAACGATCTTTCGAGGGGTAATTTCCTAGCCACAATTGATGTATGATTAATTAAATGACACAACATGTAATTAATTAGATTTTAATCTTTTAAAAATGCAATCGCTTGACAGCTCTAATTATTACTATAATTGAGACTTTTAGAATTTTTATGGCATTTTTGCTGTCCAAGCTTTGTTACCTTAATGCTCGTAATTTATTATTAATGAAGAATCAAGAATGATCACCAACCTCTCTGTTCCTCTTTCTCTCCGCATGTTTCTGCATCACTCTCCTCTTCAACAAACTCCATCTTCACAGTAGTATGCAGATAATAGTAGGTTATTAGAAGCAGATTTTCTTTGTCTTCGTCACGAAGAAAGAAAACAAAAGGCGAGATATATCAATCGCTCACGCATTTCAGCATATATGTTCTAATATTTACCTAACGATATACTTCACAATAAAGCATTGCAATTTATTTCCGACAGTAATCTATTAGATCTAATAATCGAGCATAACAATGTCGCTGGAATACTTTTGTAAAACGCGAATCCATCTGTCACCGGTTTCTTATCGTTTCGCACACCTTAAGCGCATATTATTCCGTTTAAAAGCACAAACCTCTGCTCGATGGATTTTCTGCAGCCTGGCGCAGCCCTGATGACGTCACTGGCCTAAAACATGTGTTCGAGCTCCTCTGTGTTCGTTTTTAAAGTTTACGGAACGTTCTTAAAGCAGAATTAATATGTTCCCGTAACGTCTTGTATGCGCGCAGAACGTGTTCAAATATTATTTTCAGAAACAACAACAGAAGGTTCTTATAGCATTTTCAAAATTATAGAATGGAATGTTTCTCTAATGTTCACATAAGGAAAAAAAAAGTTCTTTAAACATGAAAAAAATGGGTGTTTTAAACACTCAAAAGTAACGTTTTAGTAATGTTTTCAAAAAGATAGAAAAGAATGTTCTTATAACATTCACATAAACAAGAAGAAAATTAAAAACAAAACTGAGTTTTGAACATTTAAAAAACATTCAGTAATATTGTCTTCATAATAACTTAAAAGGGATGTTTGCAAAACGTTCTTAGCACATATTTTTGTTAGCTGGGCTGATGGAGGATCTTCTGCATGGGGCTGTTGCTGAAAGATACAGCAGTGAAAGCATATCTCATTTACTTTTATCAGGAAATAAAGAAACTTTACTTTTAAAAGTTGAAGTCTTTATTATGCATTTGTTTATGTACAAATTAAGTGATAGTAGCAGGTCAAATCTCTGACCAGCCTGCCAAATCTGCAGTCTTTTTAACTTCAAACTGAGTCCATAATCTGATGCAGTGCTACATTTCTACAAACCTGATGAAGAAACAAACTCATCCTGATCTGGGGTGACCTGAGGATGAGCACATTTTCATTTTTGGATGAACTATTCCTTTATCCTTTGACTTATCAGACAAATTATTACATCATTATCCAAATACTGATACAACAGAAAGTTATTTTATTCGATTAATAATCATTGACTTATGGACTGAAGAAGATATGTGTGCTCCATACATCCAATTATATTTCTGTATGTATTAATAATTCAGATGATGTACATTTCTACATCAAAGTACATAAAACCATCTCAGAGAATTTAACTGACGGACATCAGTCCTCTGTGTATGTTTATTGTTTTTAGGAAATTGCACAAAAGCCTTAAACAACGGTCATGAAATTAAGAGAAAATTTCCTTTTGAAAAATAAATCACAATGCATACAATTTGTTTGATTTTGAATGCAGACCGGTAATGTATGAGATGATGACCGTCTGTACAATATTTCTGAAAGAGAGTAAAAGATTGTTGCTGTATTCCTCATTTGGATAAAAACGTCTGCTAAATAAATAACCGCAAAAACGGGAGAGGAAATTGCTGAATTATAAAAGTGCTCTAGTAAAAGTACTCCCAGTCCAAGCACACATATACATCATTATGTGTTTTCTGATGGACAAACCTGTTAAAGCCACAAAAAACTCCAACAAAATAGAGGAAAGGATGACTTTGGCTGGATGTGAATCTTTCTTAAGGCGTCTGAAAGTACATATGTACAAACTTTCACTTTTTCACTTATTAACTAACTATACTATAAGCATTTGTAATCTTTTCATGATTTTTGCAAATAAAAACAAAGTAGGAATACAGAAATCACCTAATTTCCTCCACAAACACATAATAACAGCTGTCGACTGATCTAGTTTTTTAAAATGATCTCATTGAAAGTATTTCCAGTTCCCCATGGATCTGAAGAACTTTGATGAACAAAATTTCATTTTTAAGATGTAAGATAAAATAAATAAAGACACATATTGGCATTGTTTGACGAATGCTATCACGTGCAAAAAAAAAAGGTGATTTTCAAGAATACTGCTATTGAATAATACAAGAGCATTCATAAAATTTTTGTAGCATTCACAGAATTCCACATACTTCCTTAATATTCCTTTAAGGTTCCAAAAATGTTATTTTAGAGGACATACTGTACCGTAGTTGGAGTTCAAGGTGAATCTCCTCACCAGTGTTGGGAAAGTTACTTTCAAAAGTAATGTATTACAATGTTGCGTTACTCCCAAAAAAACGAATTACGTTACTTTGTTACTTTTTATGGAAAGTAATGCGTTACGTTACTTTTGCGTTACTTTTCAAATCTGGGTAGGGCTTGCTCGCTTGTTTTTAATATAAAAAGTTCTACAATTGTTAGTTGACTGGCAAGTCACAGCTAACAGGCTATTTGTTTACACTGCAAGCCGAACTCTCCCATCTGCGTTCACTTCACACGGACAAGCCTACACCTGGAGGTGAACCTCCTCACTGTCTCAGCTTTGGACAAGCCTTTTTTAAATGTTTCCCTAGATTTCCATATCGGCTGAAAGTCTTCCCGCAGGAAGGACAGAGGTACGGTTTCTCTCCGGTGTGAACTCTCTCGTGGATTTTCAGTGCTCCCGACTGAGTGAAGCTCTTCTCACAGTGAGAACACTTGTAGGGTTTTTCTCCGGTGTGGATCCGTTCATGCACTTTCAGTTCACCGGCTCTAGTGAAAGTACTTCCACAGTCCAGACACACGTGGGGTTTCTCACCGATGTGGGTTTTCTGATGGTCTAAACCCGTTGAGCCACAGGAAGCTCTTCCCGCAGAATGAACACACGTATCGCCGCTCGTCTTCGTGAATCCTCATGTGTGTTTTTGAGGTGAACGGAGGAAAAAACTTCTTGTCGCAGCGCTGACAGTGAAAGGGTCTTTCTCCGGTGTGAGAGAGCAGGTGAGTTTTGAGATTGCAGGCCTCTGAAAACCTCCTGCCGCATTCAGGACACTGGTGTAGCTTCTCTCCTGAATGGACCTTCATGTGTCTTTTTAAGCTCCGCTGATGTGTGAAGCTCTTCCCGCACAGCATGCATGTGAAAAGCTTCTCTCCAGAGTGGATTTTCATGTGTTCCTTCAGACCTTCCTTCTGCGTGAAGCTCTTTGTGCACTGAGGGCAGGAGAAAGGCTTCTCTCCGGAGTGAATTCTTAAGTGTCTCTTCAGATCTCCTGAACTGGTGAAGCTCTTTCCGCACTGAGAGCACGGAAAAGGTTTCTCTCCGGTGTGAATCCTTATGTGCCTCTTAAGATCTTCTTGACGTGCAAAACTCCATCCACATTGAGGACAGGTGAAGGGCTTTTCTCCGGAGTGGATCTTGAAGTGATCCTTAAGGCTTCCTTTGCAGGTGAAGCTCTTGGCGCACTGAGGACAGGTGTATGGTCTCTCTCCCGTGTGGATGATCATGTGGATCTTCAGGTGTCCTTTACGTGTGAAACTCTTTCCACACTGAGAGCAGGTGAACAGGTTTTTGGCGTCTGTTCTTTGAGATGTTTCTTGTGATTGATTATTATCGTTCTGTGAACAACTACAAGACTGCTTCGCATTTATGAACTGATGAGGTTCCTCATGCGGATCTTTCTGCTCCACTTCATTCAGCTCTGGACGTTCCTCTTTCACTTCCATCAGGCCTAAAACATGTTAAATTGTCCAGATCAATTCAAGAATGACAAAGTAAAATGTAATCTAAAAATGCCATCTGATCTGGTGTATATATAGATGCTATAGTTGGTTATTTTCATTTAGATGCATCCCAGCTAACAAAAATTACATTCTAAGAATGTTCCCATTGAGGTATAAAAATGTTATTGACGAACATTCAAAACATCTAGTAGTTTTAAAAACTTTTTTTCTTGGTTATTTATAAATGTTAAAGGGATAGTTCACCCAAAAGTAAAAAATGACAGTTTCTTTCCTCTGCTAAACACAAAATAAGATATTTTGAAGAATGTTTATAACCAGACAGTTGAAAGTGGTCACTGATTGCCATGGTACGGAAAAAACTACTATGGAAGTCAGTGACTACCATCAACTGTTAAGTTGGCAACATTCTTCAAAATTTCTTCATTTTCAACAGCTGAAAGAAATTCATACAAGTTTGGAACGATGTGGGAGAATAAATGATGACAGAATTTTAATTTTTGGATGAATTATCGTTTTATGGGAACATTACATTTGGTTCTCTTGATGTCCCAAAAGAAATAGTAACATTTAAAAACATTAGATGAATATCCAACCTATATGTTTCAAAAAAAGTTTCACAAATAGTGTATAAAAATGTTTTTGTGCTAACACATTTAAACATGATTAAAAACCAGGTAACAACAGGTTACTGTTCGTAACCCCAGTTCTCTGAAACATCGAGAGGAGAGATCCACCAATGGTAAGCGCATCCGCAGTCTGACTTCTGCAGAAGCATCCAATTGCACAAAGTCTGGCTTAACAGACAGCAGCGCGTGCCCAATGGCAGGTACGGGGTTACGAACAGTAACCTATTGTTCTCTTTCATCATCTTGTGTTTGAGATCCACCTATGGGAGAGATGGACAGCTCCCCGGTTGCCCAATACACTCCGGCATCACCTTTTTCCCCATCTGAGTCAGAGAATCCCAAGTCGATGCTCTGAGTAGCGGCCACCTTAAGCCTCTGATGCAGGAGCTTCTTAAGGGAGCACTAAGCAATGGCTACAGTTCTCCGGGAAACCAATGGCTTCTTGAGCGTGTTTAAGACCCATGCAAACCACGCAAAAGGGATAGGGATCCCTAGCGGCGATGAGGGCCGCTCGCGACTGGTTATCCACGGGGGTAGCCAGATTCAATATCGAAAGCACCTTTAGTCGTGGACAGAAGGTGGAGTTAAAGAAAAGGCGATGTAAGAGCTGGGTAGCCTAGCAACAAATGCAAGCGTGGGCGGATTGGAAGATAAAACAGCTAACCTGGTAAAAACGACACAATGAGCTGTGAGTAATTTTCCAGAGGTCGCGAGAAGTGCACGTCACCTGAGGAAAGGCAGCGCCGCTAGGGGCTTTATGCGCTCGGTTAAAGGGCGGTCCCTTACCTGCCATTGGGCACGCGCTCCTGTCCGTCAGGCCAGACTCTGTGAAGCTGGATGCCCTTCCCATAGGTGTATCTCGAACACGAGATGATGAAAGAGAACTCTGAACGAACATTCTATTAATGCTACTTGAAGAATATTTGCTCGTTACATTTAGAGAACCTTGCCAGAACATTTTGAAAAAAAAAAAAAAAAACCCTTCTGTTAGTTGAGATTCTGTATATGATTTTTTACTAAAACGTACTGTTTAATTTCACAGCTCCAGTGATTTTCTAAGGTCTAAGTGTGTGAGAATTTGTTCACTGTGAGCAGTCATTATTTTAGAATAAAAAATGATCACCAACCTCTCTGCTTATTTTCTTCCTCTTCCTCTCCGCATTTTTCTTCATCACTCATGTCTTCACTCTTCTCTTTAACAAACTCCATTTTCACAATAATGTCATGCAGATCTCAGCTGTTAAACCTGGGTGTTTTTCCTGCCTGTTTGGAAGCCAGACTGTGAACGTTATGAAGCACCGATGCAAAATGAATCCCTGTTCCTAATGCTCGGATGCGCTTTACTGTCATAAACGATGCGCTAATTCCGAGACCAACAGCATTTTACAAAAGCATTACTATATCATATTATGGCGATGATGATTATATATACATTAAGATAATATATGCATATACGTTACGCTGAATGCTTTCAGTAATACTGCAATGCATTTGAAGCACATTTGTGAATTACAGGAAACTACTTTAGAATGTTCTGTAACTATTCATGCATCTCAAACCGCAAACACAAACCTGCCTTCAGCTGCAGTCTGAGCGCGTGACGTCACACGCTGCGCCCATCGCAGCACTCGGCGAAGCAAAATAAAAGTCTTCATCAAATAATAATAATATAATAATAGTGTTTGCTGGCATATATTTAAATTTTTAAAAACTTCCAATA
>NC_056598.1:1410165-1475165 GCF_018340385.1 Cyprinus carpio | reverse complement strand
ATTATAAACTCATCCATCAACAACAGACTGAGAGTGAGTGACTGCGAGAGAGAAAAAAAAAAAAAGCGAGCGAGAGAGCTGTATAGTACTGGCACCAAACCCAGTGTGTCCTGCCAGCAACTACAGCTGCTAAACAGACAAATACACTTCAAATACAACACAGTTAGCAATAAAATACACATCTACACTGGCAGCCAGACTTTTAGCCTTATTAAAACAGCTTTAAATGTAATAATATAATCATTGCTCATTTTTTAAACCACATCAATATCAGCAGCAGCGTTCCCCACGCCATGAACGAAACATGACCGGCCAACAGGAAATTGCTTTATTATTAATTCTGCATCTTGCATAAAAACTGTCCTCTAGCCTGCACATAAGGTGATTATTGGGGATGGAGTGAGTACATTAATCAACTCCTTAATGAATAAAACATGAGGCATAATGCTTTTAAACGATTCCAAATCGCCTTTTCATATCTTCCAATAGTGATTTGAGGATCAGGTTAATGGCAGAGGAAATGATATCATCACCAGCTTTAATATTCACAGAGTTAAGGAGCTCTGGAAATAACTTCTAATCATTCTGCGTCATGTTGTGACATTCTCCAACATACAATATTTAATAAGCAATAAGATGACACACATTCTGCAACTAATACAAAAGCATGCAATGTAACTGCACAGGCACAAAGATATTAAAAATCTGATTACCTGATTCATCTTCAAGTCATTCCATGTTTCATGGACATTACATTATACATGATGGTTGTCACACCCCTGGACTCATTATGTTGTGTTTTCCCTGCATGTGTTCCATTCCCCATGTTCTGTGTGACCCAAGTTTCTGTACCTCCTTAATTGATTATTACCAATGATTATCTCCTCAGTCCCTTGTTAGCCTGTCTTTAAAACCCATGTCTGTTCAGTCTGCGCTTGTCTGGTCTACAAACCAGTTACATACATTGTGTCTTCCTCCTGTGTTCCATGTGAAATTTACCCCTGTGTTGGATTACGTTTGTTTTCCGTTTTTTTCTCAGTCTTTTCTTTCCGTAGTGTTTAGCGTAACGTGACAGAAGACCCGACCTACAAAAGTTTAAATTACGTTTCTCCCCTCCGTTTGTTTTCCGTTTTTTTCTCAGTCTTTTCTTTCCGTAGTGTTTTCCATGGATCCCCTCCTTCTCCCCGAATTCTTCCTCCTCCTGCTGGAGCAGGAAAAAACTTCTCCCTAACACCACACCATGCAGTTCCTGTTGCTAGCTCACATCACCAGCTACCTGGACGACGCGCTCTGCGCGTTCTATAACGCCAGCCTCAACACGGCATGCTTCGTCCAAAGATGGTCCTCAGGAGGAATTCGCCGCATTCGTGGAGTGGACTCTGGTGAGAAACGGGTCACCTCTCATCCATCTGCCTCAGGTCCACTCCAGAACCAAGCCCACCATCTCCCCGATGTGCAGAGCGCATGCCCGAGGCCGGCGCTGACGGAGAGCCAGAGCCCCCTGCGACTGACGAGCTATCTCCGCATAGAGCGACAGAGCTGAGAGTCGCCGCGGAGCCAGACGCCGTGATGTCAGACCAGCTGTGTGAACCGGCAACACCACCTGCCACGAGGGAGAAGGACACAGACAGGGTGAGCACAGAGAGGAGCTCCACCCCCTGCATCACGGCTGAGGGTGAGCGGAATATGGAATGCCAAAAGGGCAAAAAATGAGAAGGTGGATTTTATAGACTAGGAATCTGAACTGGAGGATGAACTGTCCCCTCTCCTCTCTACGAGGTCTCCGCTGGTCCCATCCAACCCTCCTTCGTCCTTGGTTTCCTTGTCCAGCCTTGAGGGGGCTTCCAATTCTCCAGTGCCTGTTCCTGAGTTAAGCCCAGGAAGGGCTCCTGTTCCCCAGTTAAGCCCAGTGTCGGCTCCAGTCCCAGAGCTCGCTTCAGTGTCTGTTCCTAGAATGTGTCCTCCAGTGCCAGCTCCTAGAATGTGCCCTCCTGTGGCCGCTCCTCAAAAATGCCTGCCCTCCCACCCGCTCCTGCCTCCTCCACTGCTGTCATCTTCAGCCCACCATCATTGCGGTGCAAGCTCCGCGGGACTGCCATCCTCCAGCACCGCCGTGGTCAGAGTTTCCCTCACCTCCGCCTCCAGCATCCGAGGCCCGGACTCCGCCTCAGCCCGTTGACCTGTCAGCTCCACCATGGCTCCTAGCTCCCTCCTCTCCGCCATGGCCCGGCAGTCCACAAGCTCCGCCGGGTCCCTCGTTCCTCTGGCTCTGCCTTGGTCTGGTGTCGACCATCCTGTGCCTTGAGACTCCTCCTCTGGCTTCGCCTCGTCCCTCTGTCCCTCTGGCTCTGTCAGGCTCCTTTATCCCCTCAGCTCCACCTCAGTCCTCTGTCGCTCTGGCTCCACAGCGGCCTCCCGGATCTCCGCGTCGGTCGCCGGCACCATCGGTTCCGCCTAGGACCTCCGGATCCTCCCCGTCACCCTGACTCTTCGGCTCTCCGTCTCTTTCTCCTGCCTTGGGCTCCTCCTCCACCTGCTCCACCACCATTGGTCGGCCCCCTGGAGTCAGCGGCCATTCCTCCTCCATGGCTCCTCCCACTGTCAACTCCACCGTGGGGCTGTTATGGCTGTGGCCTGGGACCTGCTGGGCTCCTCCTGTTCCAGGTCCCTCCTGTCTCCTCCCTGGCTCATCCCTCCGTCGTCTCCTCCCTGGCTCCTTCTCCATGGTCTCTGTCTGCTGGCCTCCTCCCTGAAGTTCTCCACCGGAACCTCCTCCCAAGTTCCCACCCACGCCTCCCTCTGTTGTTCCTACGGTGCGAGGTCGCACCTTCCGGGAGGGGGGAGTAATGTCACACCCTTGGACTCATTATGTTGTGTTTTCCCTCCATGTGTTCCATTCCCCATGTTCTGTGTGACCCAGTTTATGTTTTTTTTGGGGTCCTCCTTAATTGATTAGTTCCTAGGTGTGTCCTGATTAGTTCCCAGGTGTCGTCTGATTAGTTCTTACCTTTCACTGCTGGTCATATGCCTCTCCATATACCATGTATGTGACAAATAAAAATCTTGAAAAAGGTGTGTCTCCTTAGTCCCTTGTTACCCTGTCTTTAAAACACCATGTCTGTTCAGTCTGTGTTTGCCGGGTCTACAAACCAGTTACATACATGTGTTTCCTCCTGTACTGTTCCATGTTGGATTTGGCCCCTGTGTTGGATTAATAAAGCCTCTCTCTCGATTACTCTTGACTCCGTGTTCCTTCCGGCATTTGTAGCGTGACAATGGTAAGGTTTGTTTTTTTTATTTTAATTAAGGTATTGTCATTGATTTTGTACTGGACTTTGTATATAAAATCTTTTTGGACACTGTAATGCAGTCTTGTAGACTGCATTACAGAAATGTACTGTAGTTAATAATATTTTTGTGCATGCATGTTTATGGTAATACTATGTTTTTTTAGGGGTATACTGAATGCATCAAGGCAATATACTTTTGAAGCATTATCATGCTATATGAAAAATATTTCCATGATTTTCTGGACAAATAACATGGTGATATCATGATTTAATCCCATAGGTAATACCATGGCATTCCATGGTGAGTACCTTGAAGTACCATGCAAACACCATGTTGTACAGTAATGGTAAATCATGGTACTCTGAAATGTAACATGGAACTGAAATTCCATTTGCAAGAAATATGCCATGGTAGTACGATGTTACATCCGGAGGTCACTTTTGAAGGCTGCATACGTCATTAAGGATGTCTTATTTAAGAAAAGCTACCATAATAAAATTTACTGTTATTCTTTGTGAGGTTTAAAATACTAAATTTCTTTTTTACTTTGCCATTTAATGGTTACTTTTCTTAAATGAGACTTCCCCGATGACTCATGCAGCCTTTAAAATGCAAGCTCCGGAGCACACAGCCTTCTAAAATGAGACACAGCCGAAGTTCAAACGCATTCTCAAGCGTCTATCAAAGGTAAGATACTGTCAGGATAGGCACATGGAGGCAGAGGTGAGTGAATTCAAACCCTCTCACTGTTCCCTGGAACCAGGCATTCACTGCTGGGGGACCTCGGATGGCTCACCGGGACCGGGGAACAGGGGAGGGTTGATAGCCTAGGACACATTGAAAGGGGGTTAGGTTGGTGGATGTCTGTCGTAAGGAATTTTGAGCATATTCTGCCCAACTAGGTAACGGTTCCAAGGTTTTGGTTGCGGTGGCAAAAGGTCCTAAGGAAGCGGCTGATGTCCTGGATCTTGCGTTCCGTTTGCGTTTGCGTTTGCCTGTGGGTGGTAGCCGGAAGTGAGGCTTACTGTGACGTTGGAGCAGAGCGAGGAAGGAATTCCAAACCCTGGAGATAAACTGGGGGCCTCTGTCCAAACAATGTCTTCAGAAATGCCAAAATACGAAATACATGATTAAACAAAAGTTTGCCAAAAGCTGTCTCAAAGGCTCTGGGTTAGGCCCTTCAGGGGAATCATCTACATGCTTTGGAGAATCTATCTATGGCTACAAGGATGCAGGTTTACCATCAGAAGCTGGGGAGGTCGGTGACGAAATCCACTCCAATGTGGGACCATGGACGATGGGGAATCGGCAATGGGAGCAGTTTTCCGGTAGGTAAGTGTCAAGGTACTTTGGTCATGGCACACAGGGCACAGCCTTGGGATAAATTCCTTGATATCCTCTTGCATTCGAGGACACCAGTACTACTCCCAGCTGAAGAGCGGGTGAGTGTTTTGTTGACTCCGGGATGACCTGTTCCCACAGATGCGTGCGCAGAGGAGAGCGAGGGATGTACGGTGATCTTCAGGGACGTAGATCTTACCCGTGGGACATGTAGGTGGGAACTGGCTGGTGTCGTGACTGTTCTAGAAGGAGTTCCATCTAGGTCCCACTGAATGGGACTGACAAAGAGCCGAGTAGGGATGATGGGTTCTGGGTCCTCAGGGACTTCTTCATCAGCGTGGAGACGGGACAAGGTATCGGCTCTGGTGTTCTTGGATCCGGGTAAGGCGGTAAGATATTGTGAAGTGAAACCGGGTAAAGAATAAGGGCCCACCGAGCCTGGCAAGGATTGAGTCTCTTTGCCTCCTTTTAGGTATTGGAGGTTCTTGTGGTCCGTGCTAAGTACTAGAAAGGGTTGCCTGGCTCCCTCTAACCAGTGCCTCCACTCTTCCAGAGCAAGTTTCACCCGCAAGGAGTTCTCGATTGCCATATCATAATTTTTCTCTGGCTGGGGGATAGTTTCCTCGAGAAGAAGGCACAGGGCATGGGTTTTCGATGCACTCTCGGAGTACTGGGAGAGGATGGCGTTTACCTCCACAATGAACCTCTTCTCGGGTCTGGGTGCTGAAAGCAAAGGGGCTTTGGTGAAGGCGGTCTTTAACGCCTGGAAGGCTTGTTCCGCTTCTGGGGTCCATTGGAGGGTCCTAGGTTTTCCTTTAAGGAGTGCTGTAAGTGGCGTGGTGATCATACTATAATGGTCGATGAAACGGCGATAAAAGTTTGCGAAACCAAGGAATCGCTGAAGATCTTGAAAGTCACATACCCCTTGTTTATCCTAGCTCCGGTTACTGCGTGGATGGAGTACGGTTTGTCGGTTTGAATTCTCCGGAGATGGTGGGTCCTAACGAGTTGTCCCGAAATGAAGTTGCCCACTGATCCAGAGTCCACAATGGCGGTGGCTGCCACATTGATATCCCCAGACCTCAGAGTTACACATATGGTGTAGTGGGGTTGAAACACGAAAGATTGGGAACTGAAGAAGATTGGGCTACTGAACTCACCAATAACTGTGGGGGACCGCGAGGGACAGGTTCGCACGAAGTGTTCTCCACTGCCGCAATAGAGACATAGCTTGTGATCTCGTCGGCGCTTTCGTTCTTCGGGGGACAATCGTTTACCTTCAATTTGCATTCTCTTGGTTGCGGATCCGGGATTCTCTCAGGTTGGCTGGATGCGAAACAGGAAATCGGGGCATGAGTTTCCTGGTAAAAGGACTGGGATCTCAAGTGAACTCGGAGGGCTTGTTGCGAATGAATTTCTCCAATCCCAGATTATCATCTTAGATGGCGAGCTGTACAATCGTAGAGCGGGATTTAATCCTCTTCGATTTTGAACGATTAATTGCTGCTTTGAACGATTATGTAATTTTGGCGCGACGTGTAATTGTAATCGCGAAACGAATAAGAATTTGGATTAAATGTGCAGCCCTCTAATCTGAATCTACAGTAAAATATAAAAAAATATTCTAGTGTCTGGGAGCAGAGGGTTTGTGCATTTTGCAAATAGAATTAAAAAATATGAATATCTGTTGGAAGTTAATACAACAACGCTAATTTCTCCAGGACATTTACACGAACATATTTGTGTTTTTCATCATTTGTTCCTCAAATTTGATTTACTTTTGTCTTAAAAATGTCTTAACTTTACCTTCATAACGACCTGCAAGAAACTCTGTTTCCTTACACATTTAAACTAAAATTTACTTCATAGACACCACTGGTACACCGCCTGTGCCCTTGCTCTCCTCATCTCATGGGTCCCATGTGGAACCTCCAATCCAGACTTTTCAGAATGCAGAAATTGGATTACATTTTTTTCGCTTGTATAGGAATTACATGTATGCCAAATGTAGCGGAGCCGTTGACAAACTTGCTTAATAAACACCAGTGTAAAACTGAAAGACATCCTCAGTGGTATGCAGCAATGGTCCACAATTTCCTCCAATGATCCAAACAACATGCTCCATTCGACCACAAAACTGCCCTTACATTGTCATTCAGTATGTTAAGCCACCTGGCCCAACTGCTGAACACCAGTTTCTCATTTAAACAACTTCAGAGAAACGTCTTTAAAGCAGGTACTAAAACAACCAGAGAGCGAGTGGTAACAATGAAGCTTGTGGATGTAAACCCAGCAGCACCTGCTCTGACCACACTCCTAACTCATGACACCACTTGAGAGAATTGTATTATGGAGCGGAAACAGAGAAGAAGAAAACAAAACAAAGACTTGTCTTGCTCGTGGGACAGCCAAAGATGTTTCCTCTATCCACTTTTTTTTAATCAGCAAGGCCCTGTCAGGTACTTCTACTGTTCCACAAAGATTTTAAATGCTTCTGGTGGTGAAGGACTAACAAACCCCAGAATGCCTCACAAGACGTTATAGAAATGGTAGTTCTTTAAGAGTGAACTTGAGGACACAAAGAAATAGGTGAAGGACAGAGGACAGCAAAAAAACGAGAACGGAAAAGGCCTGAAACTGAACACTTTGATCGCTTGTGCCAGATTGTGTAAAATAGACCTGAAGCAGGGTCCAAACAGTCCTCACCTACACACAGGCTTTCCTGTAAAATATGTTCAGTGCCCTGCTAAAGTCTTTTCCATTTACAACCCTCAGGGCATGAAGAAAGAGATGACCTGGAAAGAGTTTAAAGAGCTCTGCATTTTATGAGATGGGTGGCAGACAAAAAAAATGAAATAAATATAAATTCTTTTTGCCCCTGGGTGATATTTAACTTGTGTATATACTGTATATTTTGATTTGTTTATTTTTCAGTGTGAGATTGTAATGTCTATATATTGTCAGAATTCTATTTTTTCTTTCTACTTTATTATTTTTGAGCGATATTTATTTATCTTAAAAAAGTGCTTTAAAGCATTTAATAAAATACAACTGAAAATTACAAAATTGCTTTATGAATTGCTGTGTTTCCAATTTCGTAGGAATAATATTTCTATGGTTTTGGAAACACTTAATAGATCATTTATCTTAAGTGTGACAAATTATTCCAACTCAATCAATTTTCATTCAGTACTTGAATATTACTCAGAGTTAAATTTAAATGATTTTCTTTACATTTTAAAAGCCATTTACTAGAAAAACCATTCATGTTTAATTATAACCCATTACAATTATTCATGTTTTCATATAATCATGTAATGTATACTACTATTATTTAACTGTATTTATTTTAATACGTAATCATTTATTCATAATACTTTGTTTTGTTTTCCAAAAAGGCCAAGACACAAATTACATACTTTGCAGCTGTAATGTATGTTTAATATTAGAATTTTGTTTGATAAAAAGCACAAAGCTGTGTGAAATAATGGTTTAGACCTGGTTTCGAACCCCGGTCCAAATAAATGCATGGAAAAAAATCTGATTGGCTGTGACATAATTTCCGCTCTGTGGCAAGTTGCTGAAATGCTGCAATGTGATTAGCTGTCAGTGAATTACAACTAGCCACGGCTGGCCCCCACGTTGTGGTTGAGAGATCTACCAGTGAGCCACGGGCGGGAGTGGTAATGTGGACCCAAAACGAAACACTTAAGGTAGTTTCCCAGGAAATGCAAGTCTTCGCAAGAAAAAATACAACAAAAAGTTCTTCTCAGACTGAGGGCATTAACCACAGCAAAAACAATGGACAACCATATATGAGAAAATAAAAAACTCCATGAGGGGAGAAAAGAAAAGAACACCAAACCAGAGAACATTACAACCAAAGAAAGGAAACTCAGGGGGGATACCGTACTTGGGGTAGCTAGGGAGGCTTTTAGCAAGACCCAGGCAGGAAAACACAGGGACAAAGACTTAAAAACCCGTGTGAGGTGGAACCAAGGCAAAAAAATACACAATGGAGAAGAATAAGACTGAATATATAACTCCTATAGAAGTTCGCAAAGCTGATGAAACGATGCTGAACCTGCTTAACTGTGCGCGGAGAATAGGCCAGCTGAGGACAAGCTTCAACCTTCTTAGGGTACATCTCCACGTGGCCAGGAGTGATGATGTGAACCCAAGAAACTGAAGCCTGGGTAACATGAAACGTACATTTCCTCGGCCTTCACATAGATATGATGATGTCAAGGAGTTTCTGGAGGACCCTGCTGATGTGCCCCTCATGCGCCTCCAATGACCCGCAAAAATTAGGATATCGTCAAGATATACACCGTCTAATTGATTAAGCATGTCCCCGGGAAACTTATTTATCAGTGCTTGGAATACAGCGGGGGGCATTGGTGAGCCTGAACGGCATCACCAGATATCATAGTGGCCTGTGGTGGTGTTTGAAGGCTGTATCTTCCATTTGTCCCCATGTCGGATCCGCACGAGATGGTAAGCGTTGGATAGATCCAATTTAGTAAAAATGGAAGCCCCCTATAGTAACCGAAAGAAGTGGCCATTAAGGAATGGGGGTATCAATTACGAGCCGTGATCTTGTTGAGACCAAGGTACATCAATACATGGCCTAAGAACCCCGTCTTTCTTCCCCACAAAGAAGAAGCCCCGCCCTGCCGGGGAAGAAGAGGCATGGATGATGCCAGGCTGCCAGGGATACCTTAATGTAGGTGTCCATTGCTGTGTGCCGGGGGAGAAGACAAAGGAAAGGGGGGGGGGGGCACAAGAGATCTCCCGACTCCTGGGAGGGCAGGAGCCAGGGAATAGCTCAATGGCACAGTCGTAGGGGCGGTGAGGTGGTAAGGAGGTGGCCCAGGACTGGCTGAACACTGCCTTGAACTGATGATGAACTGGGGACTCAAGACAGGTTGACAGACTCTTGAAACTTGGAATTAGAGGCTAAGGGATTTAGGCAGGTGAGATGGCAAGTGGAACCCCAGCTCAGAATGGTGCCAGCGGACCAGTTGATCCAGGGATTATGTCCTGATGCACCCGGGGTGGCCCAGGATTAACAGGATAATCGGGAGAGAGAGTCAATCAGATGGTCTCCCTCCTGCTGGTGTTGATGGATGGTTAGTCGCAGGGGACTGAGTGGCCTCTGTTACTCTGCCCAGTTTCCAGGGGTCTGCCATCCAATGCCGTAACTGCCTGGGGATGAGGAAGGTTAGGGTTAACCCTAACCCCTAACCCTAACCCCTGGGATTGAGGAAGAAGTTGGGTAGGGATCCCAAGTTCTTTAGCCAAGGATAGATCCAGGAAGTCGTTCTGCGGCACCGGAATCGATCATGGCCTGGACTGGATGCTGGTGGCCCTCCCAGGACAGAGTGGCTGGAACAGCTAGGAAGACGTTAGTAGGAGGAGCTCTAATTTTCCCCATCGCAACCCTCCTGTAGCTGGGCGAGGATAACCCATTTCCCGAGAGCTCGGAACAAGTGGAGCGCGAAAGTGGCTGGAAGCATCGCGGTAGAGGCAATGTCGCTTTCCACTCATGCAACGTTCCCTCTCATTGGGAGGAGAGCCTGGAAAGACCCAACTGCATGTCCTCCATGGAATCATAGGGCTGCTCAGGAGCTGAGGAAGCCCAGGAGGCAGGAATACGAATGGGGACACAGACCTGCTCACAGGAACTTGGGACTGAGATGACAATGCCTTGTGGCGAGCCACCCTCCGCTCTCTCAGGCGATTGTCCAGGTGGATTACCATCGCAATGAGGGACTCGAGATCAGCAGCTGGTTCTCAAGTGGTTAACTCATCTTGAAGGGGCTCGGACAGCCCTCCCTGAAAGCAGACCATCAACGCCTAATCGTTCCATCCGCTTCCTGCCGCTATGGTCCAAAACTCGATGGTGCAGATCTGCGGTGCTGTTGGAGCCTTGATTGAGAGTAAGCAGGTGCTTGGAAGCTGGAAGGAGAGCCCCTTGGAGTGGTCTGTGGGAAAACTTGAGGGCTGAAGCTCGGAGATCAGGGAGCATTGGGTGATGAAACATACTAAGATCTAAGAACTAACTAAGAACTAAGATCCCCATCAAAGGGCTTAGGAGGTGGTAATCGAGGCTTTGCACTGACAACTGAAGTAGGCCTGTGCCACTTGGGGGTGAAGCAGAGGAAGGTGAAGCACCCGGGAGCCGTTCAAAGAGCTGCAGATGATACCCTCACATCGGCCAGGAGTTGAGAGTTTTGTGGTCGATTAGCTCCTCTCCTATGGCTGAGAACAGCTTCACTGGAGCTGGAAAGATGACTTGTTGGGTAATCACTGCCAACAGATCCTTGGAGGCGATGTGTTTCTGGGTCCATGGATGACTCTGTTTTTCTGTCACAAGCTGGGCTTGAATTCGGGTCTCTGGTGTGGTGGTTGAGAGATCTAACACTGAGCCACGGGAGTGGTAATGTTGGACCCAACAAAACACTTAAGTCCAGTTTCCCAGGGAAATGTAGATATTATATATTTTAAAAAAGTATTTTCTAGAAAAAAAAATAACTAAAGTTCTTCTCAAACTGAGGTTTTAACTACAGCAAAAACAATGGAAAAACCACATGAGAAATAAAAACTCCAGAGGAAAAAACAAAACCAGAGAACAATTATTACACCAAAGAAGGAACTCAGGATACTTACTTGGTGGTAGCTAGGGAAGCTGTAGCAAGGACCAGCAGCAAACACAGCGTGAAGACTCAAAAACCGAGTGAGGAGTACACAACTTAAATGCACGTGAGGAAAACAGGCACCGGTGACCTGGATAGCTGCGAACAAACCACACAAGGATAGAAATAAGGCAGAGGAGAAAACAGGGTGACCTCTAGAGGCCACGGAGACAAACCTACAGGGGGATAGGATGCTGACAGCTTCCTCAAGAAAGTTTATTATTCTCGCTTCAAGGGCAAGATGGCACGAGAGAGATCTCAGTGTGGTACTGAATGAATGAAGCACACATTGAAAGGCACTGCATGGACAGCGCGCAACTACCAAACTGAGTTCAACTTTCACACAAATAAATATATATGCAAATAAATACAACTATTATTTCACAATGGCTGTCTTGAGGAGTATCCAAGTAAATACAGTCGCTTACATCTTAAATAAATGCAGACAGTTAAGAAAATATTGGATGTGTGTGTTAGAATAACGGATTCACGCGACTTTCTTATAGCCTATTAGGCTTATAATTTTAATCAAACAACAAAAGAAAAACAGAATCACACATCTGCTCTAAATCTTAGGTAATTATTCATCACAGTAACTACAGTTTTTTTATAAGCACTGTAAAAATAGGGTTTTTTAGGTAGTTTTGTATGTTTGTATGAAAAGGATGAAATCCTAGAACTGTCCCTGGCTGACACAAGCTCATTCTCTCCATCTGTGGTTCTGCAGGAAGCTCTGTAATAGCAGTGCTGGTTACCGTCAACAGTCACCTTTTTTTGCAGGTTTTATAATCTAATAAACCTTGTTTTGATCAGCAATTTTTTTTCATCTTCCCTTTGATCCCATGATACAACATTAAGTGTGTGTGTGTGTGTTATTAACAGAGATATGTGTCGAAACTAAATTAGGAATGAGGAAGCTGTTTTACACACATCACTCAAACACAGAACCCAGAAAACAGGAATCACATGAGTTCAGGGAAAGTGAAAGTGAAAGTTGTAGCTGAGTTGTTGGTGTGTTTGTGACTCTGTATTTTTCTGCAGTAAATTGGCAGAAGCCAGATTTTCTCAGGATGAGTTCTTGTGTCCGGTGTGGTCTGGATCTCCTGAAGGATCCGTGACCATCCAGTGTGGACACAGTTACTGTATGACTGCATTACAGACTGCTGGGATGAAAGGATGAGAAGAGAGTCTACAGCTGCCCTCAGTGCAGACAGACCTTCAGTCCAAGACCTGCTTTATTTAGAACGTGGTGTTTGCTGAAATGCTGGAGAAACTGAAGAAAACTAAACTTCAAAGTGTGGTTCCCTGCCTGGGAGCTGGAGATGTTCAGTGTGACGTCTGTACTGGAAGAAAGATACAGAGCTGTCAAGTCCTTTTTTGCTGTGTCTGGAGTCTTACTGTCAGAATCACCTCGAACAACATGAGAGTTGGGCGTTTTAAAGGAAAGAGACACAGTTTGATTGATGCCACTGGACGACTGCAGGAGATGATCTGCCAGAAACATGAGAAGCTCCTTGAGGTTTTTCTGTCGCACTGATCACTATGAAGTGTATATGTATGCTGTGTACGATGGATGAACATAAAAACACGACACTGTATCAGCTGCAGCCACAGAGGGAGAGAGAGAAACAGGTATTTAACACTAGACACTGATGAAATATTGCTGACACTAGTTTCATATGTGTTTTTATCAGCACCATATTAACAGCTGACAGCATTCACTACTGTTCACGACAGCAGAAATGAACAGCAGCAGCGCTCACAAAACACTTTCTGTTCAGTAAAACTGACTGAATCCAGGTCATTTTTAGAAGCCGTTTATAGCTTCACTTCAGTCATTTATTTTCTGTCTTAAGTTGCAGCACAGAACACAGAAGTCAGTGTGAAGCTCTACATCTGTGTCAGTTTCACTTTTATGAAAATGTAAAGTTACACTTACTGTGTGAATAAGGCCTTAAACTTCATGTTAATTCATGTATGATGGTGGCAAATGTTCGATCAAAAAAATTCTGGAGTTTTAATCTAGAACCGTTTTTTCTGTGAGATTCACTTACTCATCTGTTTGTCCTGCAAGAAAGCAGCTGAAGGAGACGCAGAAGACGCTCCAGCAGAGAAATCCAGCAGAGAGAGAAAGATCTTCAGCAGCTGAGAGAGACTGTGGGAGTCTCATAAGGTGAGTCTGGAGAAGAAGAGCAGTTTGTCTCCGTCTCAGTTCAACTCACTGAAGCTGAATCACTGTGTGTGTCCTAACAGCGCTCTGCACAGACAGCAGTGGGAGGACAGTGAGAGGATCTTTACTGAGCTCATCCGCTCCATTGAGAGAAGCCGCTCTGAGCTGATACGACTGATCAGAGATCAGGAAAAGACTGCAGTGAGTCAAGCAACAGAACGACTGGAGCGGAATCTGGAGCAGGAGATCAATGATCTGAGGAGGAGAGAGACGCTGAGCTGCAGCAGCTTTCACACACACAGGATCACATCCAGTTCCTGCAGGTAACACAGATCTACAAGACAGAGTCAGAGTGGACTTGAGCGAAAGTTATCAATAATGGTCAATCTAATCATACCTTTGAGCTGCGCTTTTCCTGATCAAATCTACTCAACCTTACAATGAGACTCCATTGATGTGCTTGAGATGTTAGATGGATATTTTTATGTTCTTAGCAGATGTTTATCATCCAAACTGTTTCCTTGAAAGTTCACATAGAGTGTAAGTGACAATACTAGAATCTGCAGCTCTAATGTACGGAGCCCCCACACATGGCATTGCAGGAAAAATTTTAGGCTAAATCGCGCGCACACGATTGTACTAATATATCGTTTCCCTCAATGTACTAAAAACGTGCACAACGATTACTATTGCGTTCCCTCGATTTATTATTTCGTTCACATTCGAATTTATAAATGGTGTGCCCACGATTTACTAATTCGTTCCTTCGATTTGCTAAATCGGTGCGCACAATTTAGCAAATCGAGGGAACCCAATAGTAAAAATTGAGGGAACGCAATAGTAATTGTGTGCATGATTTAGTACATTAGTGAGGGAACGGGCATTAGTAAATCATGCGCACAATTTATTTATTTTCTCTTGCATGTCATGTGCGGGGCTCCGTACTAATGTAGTATATAATGGATATGAGAAGAATGAAGCTGGTGCTGTGAAAGTGCTGGATTGAGTTACTAAAGATCATAAAGACAAATCTGATGTTCCTGGCAGGTTGTTGAGTGAAGTGGTGGAGCTGATGAGTTTTGATTTCGTATGCTTTTTGTAGAGTGTCCAGTCTCTCTCAGCACCTCCTGAATATACAGATGTAAATGATGATCTCTTCAGTTCTATCGTCACTTTTGATGGTCTGAGAAAATCTGTCCGTCAGCTGAGAGACAAACTGGAGAATTTCTGCAAAGAGGAGCTCAAGAAGATCTCAGACAGAGGTAAAGTCCTGGAGATTCATCTGCTCTCAGAAACCAGTCCATCATCATCTCATATCCTGGAGAACATCATATTAGAAATGTGTTAGGAATAGATACAGGATCATGAGAATCACACTGTTCATGTCTGTTGATTTCCACAGTCACAGTCACCAACATTGTTCCCAGAACCAGGAAGGACTTCCCTACAATGTAAGTCAGTAAGAAACCAGCAGAAAAAACTCACTGAGTGTGTTCATGTTCTTTCCTGTAGAAGGTGGAAAGAAGAGTTTTAAAATTATTGATGTAAATGATGATTTACACAGGTTATCTGGTCGTCTGTCTGTACTGAGACACTGATGATACACTGAAACATGAAGAGTTTCAGCTACATGAAAAGATCAAACAGATTCATAATTCCTGATTCTGATGTGTTTTATCTCCATCAGATTCCCATCAGCTCACTCTGGATCTGAACACAGTGAATAAATACCTCCGTCTTTCTGAGAGCAACAGAGTGATTACTACCACTAAAACAGTTCAGTTGTATCCTGATCATCCAGACAGATTTGATTATTTTCAGCAGGTGTTGTGTAGAGAGAGTGTGTGTGGACGCTGTTACTGGGGGAGCTGCAGTGGAGTGGAGATTATGTGCGTTTATCAGTGTCATATAAGAGCATCAGCAGGAAGGGACGGGGTAATGAATGTTTGTTTGGATTGAATGATCAGTCCTGGAGTTTGATCTGTTCTCCTGACAGTTACTCATTCATACACAATAACAAAGAGACTGTTCTCCCTCTAGAGTCCATCAGCAGTAGAATAGGAGTGTTTTTGTGGATCACAGTGCAGGAACTCTGTCCTTCTACAGCGTCTCTGACACAATGAGCCTCATCCACACAGTCCAGACCACATTCACTCAGCCGCTCTATCCTGGGTTTGGGTTTAATAGTGGATTGTTTTATTCTTTGGCCTGGATCAGTAAAACTGTGCTGCTGAATCAGAATAGACTGACGAGAGATTCTACCCATAATGCTTTGAGCATTATGATAAATCTGTAACAGTGAGATGTTATAGAATCTCTTCTTATCTTTTCACTACATATATGTTTTATTAACAAATTCGGGAGGATTTAAATATATAATATTTAAATACAGCTGACTTACCTCTATCCATTGACGGTTTATCAGCATTTTGGTTCACTCGTCTGCTACCATGTCTCAAAAACAAGCCCCCTCGTCTGAAAACAATTCAGACTCTCCTCCGGTCCCCATCGCCGCAACCAGCCGGCCCTAGGACCACTCCTCCCCCGTGTGGCACCACAATCGAGCCCCTGGCCCCATCTCGTAGGCGCTGTATGGCCCGAGCAGCCACTCGCCTCCCAAGATGCCTAGGCCTACCTCCGGCGAGAACCCCAGATGACTCCCCAGCGTCCTCCTATCATTCGGCCAGGACAACGATTCCGCCCATAGGGAAGTGGACCGAGTCGAGTCTGAGGCAAACGCTTTACCAAATCTGACGTCCAGCCTTTAAACAAAGCAGAGTTTTATGACTTGTACACAAATCTGCAACTAACTAACCTCTCTCCTGAGTCTACCCTAAACCTAAACCCTAAAGACGCTAGCAATCGCTAGGCCAACTCCGCCGTCAATCACAGCCCCGCCGCCCGCCACTGCCAGTTCGGGCCCGCAGCCCAAGCATGCGCTTGGCTGCACATGCTGTCAAACACAGCCCCACCTCAAGTCCCCTTCAGCTCTCTCCTCCAAGCAAAAATCACAGTACTCGCTCTTCACCACTACACCAATGCCCGCCCCACCAAACGCCATTGCTTCAGAACCTCCCCAAGTGGCTCACAATATCCAAGCGCAAATATTAGCAAGTGTGGACGTCAATCTTTCTTCACTTCTTTCCCTCTTGCCCACTTTCCGACTAAAAATGTCAAATAGACTGCGGGGATTTCTCAGTCACTTTAAAAAACCCAAATCCCCTTTCATCATGACTTCTTTCTTTTTTCTGAGTTCACTATTGCATACAGTCGGTTCACAGAGAGCATTTGTTCAACCTTCCCCCGTAGGTGACACAAACTCAAAGATTACTTATCAATCATAGCCAAGCTCGCATTGTCCTATGGAGGAGGGCATTTTTATACGTACCAAAAACTTTTTCTGCAAAATGCGTGGTACGAGTCGCCCAATGGAACCACTGCCCTTACTGGGGCACACTCAATCCGGATCTCCACAGCCAGGTGTTTTTAGGTTGCAGGAACATTTCATGTGCGGTTTGACAGGCAGGTCAGTCACTTCACTCTACCATGACTCGGATTCAGAGCAAACAGCCCCAACAGCAGCATATAACAGGCAGCTATACATCTTGTTCAACAGTGGGAGATGCACCAGACAGCGCTGCCGCTACCTTCACATTTGCAGCTTCTGCACCCGGAGCTTACGCCCACATCGTTTGTCCAGTGTACAAAGCTGTGAATAAAAAAACATCTAAAAACTACCTATCGACTCCGGGGAACATTTCTCACCTGACCATCTACCTCGCCCTCCACCAAGACAAAAAATTCGCTAATTATCTTCTGTCTGGCCTCAGACCCGGTTTTAACCCTGGCGTCAAATGTGCGCTTTCCCAAAATTTCATATTCAACAATCTCCAATCCGCACATGCAGAGCCCGATATTTGTAGACAACCCAAATAAAAATTTCTGTTTTCAGAAATTAAGGACGCTGACTCCAGAGGCAGGCAAATTCCCAACACCAGTACCTCACTATTCAGAATTAATATTCCCGTAACCTCACCCGTTAAAAACCCCTCCTCGATGCATTGCTCGGCACTATCCTCCGAGCAGTTTCTCACAGAACTCTCCAGTCATACGTGACAGCTTGGAGATGCTTCAAGCAATTCCCACATCTCATACAACACACCGTTCCCTGATTTTTTCACTACTTTCAATCACTCCATTTATTTCTTTCCTCAACAGTGTTAAGGGTCTCCGAGTCGGGTCCATCAAAGGTTACATGAGCGGCTTCCAATTTTTCTACAAGCTGATGTATGGCACCCCATCACCCGAAATTAGTAATTCACAAACCTCCTTTTTGATCAGGGGAATCCAACGATCCCAGCCCACCCGTCTCGATTTCAGACAACCCATAACGTTAGACATTCTCACAAAATGAATCCACACCCAATGCACAGGTTACCACCCGCACACTCGATGCCATGTTTATTCTAGCCTTTTTTGGTTTTCTCAGATGCTCAGAACTCACCTTCTCCTCTAAATTCGATCCACAAATAACCCCACTGTCTCAGCTTGCACAATACGAAAACAAAGTTATACCAGCGGTGCATCAGCTTAAAATTCTGTGCTTACCAGAGACACGGAGGCTACTACACACACTAGATTAACTATGACAGAGGAACCAATATAATGTAGAGAATATAATGTAGCAATTCAGTATCTAAGCTATTTTATTAATAAAAGCCGCAGGGCAGGGTTCACGGCAATTTTGTGTTCTCCTGAATGTTTGTATGTGTGCACAGCGTTGATCTCCGATCTCACAAACTAAAATAATAGACATGATTTTCTCAGGCCACATGTAAAATCCTAAGAATTATTATAAAAATTATTAAAATGAATACGTATGGATGATATTTGACTATAATAATAGTTCAGCTTATTCCCCTCATTATTAATAGTTTCCCCTGTGGGATAAAGTTAATATATTGTTATGTTATATAAATAATACTTCATTAACATTGTTATTTATTATCCCTTTTACAGTATTATTCATAAGTCAAAAACCAACAAGACATTTCACCCCCATGATTCCAGTTCTCTGCCTCAGGTCCAAAAGAAATGTAAAGAATGTACAAACTGAAAACACTAAATACTTTTGTGATCTATCTTCATTAGTTTATTTTCAAAAAGGGAAATACTGACATGGATGTTTACAGAGCAGAGGTCACCTTTTTAAAGGAAAACGCCACCATTTTTCCATATCCCACTATGTTCTTCCTTCAACTTAGATGAGCTGATACGTACCTCTCTGGTCTCAGTACGTAAACTTAATCGCTGTAGGGCCTGGTGCCACTATGCTAGGGTTTAGCTTAGCACCATTCATTCCTTAGGATCCAAACAGGGATGAATTAGAAGCCACCAAACACTTCCATGTTTTTAGCCCTATTTAAAGACGGTTACTTGAGTAGTTAGACGAGTAATATGGTGACACAAAATAAAACATGGAGATTTTCTAAGCGAATAAAAAATTATAACTATAATGTATGGCGGAAGAGCACTTCGAAGCACTTCGACCTTGGCACATCACGATATTACTGCGCCAAGGTCAAAGTGCTGTGAAGTGCTCTTCTTCTATTATAAATTAAAGTTATAATTTTGTATCCGCTTAGAAAATCGCCACGTTTTATTTTGTGTCACCATACTTACTCGTGTAACTACTTATGTAACTGTCTTTAAATAGGGAAAACATGGAAGTGTTTGGTGGCTTCTAAATTCATCCCTGTTTGGATCCTAAAGAATGAATAAGCTAAATGCTAGCATAGTGGCTCCGCATCCTACAGTGATTAAGTGCACGCAGTCTGAGACCGGAGAGGGTACTTATCAACTCGTCTAAGTTGAGGGAAGAACATAGTGGAATATGGAAAAATGGTGGCGTTCTCATCTAATTCCAACTGGAGAGATGGACTTTTGTTTGTCTTTATTATAATTATTTTGTGCTGTATTAATGGTTACTGTGTTATTTTTGTTTCAAAAGGCAGCAATAAATAACACTTTAATATCTAAAGAGTTTCCATGTGACTTTATACATTCATAATTTAGTGAAATGAATAAATGCAAAATAACCGCCATAATTGTAAAACCGTGATTATTTCTCAGACAATAATCGTACCAACAAATTCTATAATCTTTGCATCCCTATCCTCAAGTACCTCTGCCTTAGGAATTCTCAGTCTAAATCCCCTCACAAATCACTATTCTTAGACGACTCCAAAAACCCCATCACTCACTTCTGGTTTCAAAAACAACTCAGATCCGTCCCGCAATTGTCGGACATCCCAGAAATAAATCTCTCTAGCCACTCTTTTTGCATCAGGGCAGCAACAACATCAGATAAAAGATCCATCTGACTGCCAGCAAGCCTTACCCGTCTGACACCGCAATTATTGAATTCCCGTCAGATGCTGCAAAGCCCGGCCTGGCAATCTTACATTTCCATCCTACAGTCTTCCCATCCCTTACCTTTTCCATCCTACGTTCGGCGAGGCATACCCATCCAATGCCATAAGTCTTGATCTCCTGTCGGATGCCATGAAAGCCTCCCGGCCAGACAACCCTACCTTTTATGTTCGACAGTCAGCAAGGCTTACCTGTCCGATGCTGTGAGTGTTGACCTCCCATCGGATGCCGCGAGAGCCTCCCAGCCAGACAACCCTACCTTTTCGGTTCGACCGATGGCGAGGCTCAGCTGTCCGATGCCATGAGTCTCGACCTCCCGCCCGAATGCTGTCCGAGCTCTCTCAGTCAACTTCACATCTTTTCCCCCTGCCTGGCGAGGCTAACCTGTTTGATGTCCTGAGTCTTGATCTCCCATCGGATGCTGCAATAGCCCTCCCAGTCAGGTTTTCCTTTTTCTCTCTCACCGCCCGGTGAGGCTTACCCGTCTGATGCAGTGAGTCTTGATCTCCCATCGGATGTCGGTAGAGTCCTCCTTGCCTGAAGGCCCAAAGCCTTTTTACCTTGCCAAAACCGAAAGGACACACTTGTCCGATGCCCTGAGTCTTGATCTTCAGGGCGATAGGGCTCACCCTGTTCCAACACTGTGAGCTGCTCCCATTGAGCCTTGGCTAAAGTACTCCCGACCAGGCGCCCCAAACCACATAGTCCAATACCAGCAGCCGGTAGGGCCTAATCATCCAATGCCATAAGTCGCTCCCACAGGAGTACGTAGGCTCTTTTCGGCCTGCCAAACCAGGTGACTTTTTTCAAACAACAGCCCCCGCCAGATCTCAGAGCTTATTTTGGGGGGGGTCCTTAGTCTGGCGTCTGTACTTCGTTCAATTGCTTTTAGGGAGTACTCTAGTTCGGAGCCCTTCCCCAGACAGCACACCAAATATGCATTACCATATTTCAGTTAATAATATTATATTAAGTGTGAATTCGTGAAATGAATATTATTACTATGCAGCTGAAGTTCTGTTAATGAAATAACATGTCAGAATAAATGTTAATAAATGCTTATATAGACAGTAATTTCTGCTGAGTGATGATGCGTATCTGTTTTCTCAGCCTCTGTTTGTGTTGCTTGGCTAGTAGTCCCCACAAGGGGGAAAAAATTACAAATACTAAATGATGTTTATCTGAAAATGTAAAAATGCAAAAATGTTTTCTGTGAGGGGTAGATTTTGGTTAGTGCAATGGTTCCCAATTCTGGTCCTAGAGAACCCCAAACACTGCACATTATAGATATCTCCCCAATCAAACAAACACACTGATTTCACTCATCTGCTCATCATGTGTGTGTCAGATAAGAGATACATGAGAAACATCAGAAACGTGCAGTGTTGGGGTTCTCCAGGACCAGGAATGGGAACCACTGGGTAAGTGGAGAGAAATATAGTTTGGTCAGTATAGAAACAATAGAAGACTATGGCAAATCCCCACAAAGATAACTCTACATTCATATATGTGTTTGAAAAAAAAAATAAAAGATGAGAAAAGGAGAAGTCTTCATCGTGTTTGATGTTCAATTATTTTTGGATTTAGAACCATTTCAATTAATTAGTGTATTTATGTTAAAAGGATAGTTCATCCAAACATGAAAATTCTGTCATTAATTACTCACCCTCATGTTGTTCCAAACCCGTAAGACCTCCGTTCATCTTCGGAACACAAATTAAGATATTTTTGATGCATTCTGACAGCTCTCTGACCCTCCCATAGACAGCAAGTGTCCTTACACAATCAAGGTCCAGAAACGTAGCAAGGAAATCTGTAAAATAATCCATGTGACATCCAATGGTGGACAGTAAAGGAAAAAAAAGAAGTTCGAAAAGGCTGAGTGACGATATACTGTTAACGAACTTTCCAACACCCCCGTGCTACTGGAGGCTGGGTGTAGATTAATGTAAACATGTATCACGATGCTCGCGTGTATCCCCTAAACAAAACAACGATGAAATGAAGAAGTGTAGGCAATCTAGATGTGAGACGGTGCCCAATGGTCAGAATATTATAGACAAAAGAAAATTTTTTAGCAGCAAATCAAAGTCAAGTATCATGTTTGCAATACAAAAGAACCATTCCATAATCAGTCCTTTATGGGACGTGTGAATGGCTCATAGTCTAAAAACTTTAGCATGATGTGGAAAAAAAACATTGGAATCAGTTTTTTGCCTTATTTTATAAGTGTTCATTTATTTTATTAAACTGGATAAATTGTTTTGATAAAAACGAAGGTTTATTATTGTATGTTCGTTTGGCATTTCATTTACTGTATACCCTTTAAATTATCTTATTGAAAGAACAACAGCAGCAGTATGGTGTAACATTTATTTGAAAAATGTATTTGGTACTTGCTACCTTATATCTTTACTCTTTCCTTTCATTCTTTTCATGGCTTTGGAAAACTTTTCTCTGCTTCGCTTTTTGCATAACTCTGGGTCATCGACACTAAGCTTCGTTGCTATTTTTTTCTAGAAATAAAATACTGTCTCTACATCTTTAAAGTCTGTCTGCGAGCGATCATACATGTGCGGCTATATTTGTGCAGCTCAACTATTCGACACTCCAGTGTATTCAGGACATTTTGCTCTCCTTAATGACCTCCGCAGAATCAGGAACGAACCGAGAAAAAATAAATTGCGCGTCAAAGAAGGTGGAGTTTCAGAACACATCCATCGATTGCATAACCGCAACGGACCAATAGAAACTCAAAGGTGTTTGGGAGCCGAAACAAACTCCCCCAGAAAGTTCACTTTGGTCAGCTGTTTCGAACTAATGAAACAAACACAAAAGGAACTTCGTTTCGGCCTGATTTTGTTCGAAATCACGTCATATCAGTTCGTTCTTTGATTTCGTTTGAAGTATATCGGGGCCTTAACGGAGTAGCTTCACTTTGTTACTGTGCTTTAGTACATTTTTCCAGTATCTGTACTTTACTGGAGTAGTTTTATTTTGAGTGACATTTACTTTTACTTCACTACATTCCAAAGCATAAGATCATACTTTTTACTTCACTACATTTCATAAAACATATCGTTACTCCTTATAATATATCACATGCTTCGACAAGCAGAAGCAGTGTCTGATTCATGAACGAACTGATTCAATTAACCTTTCAAATCGGTTCACAAATCACACCAATTGATTCATTCACAAATTAGAATGAACCGATTGCAGCCGAGTCAACAACTCACTGATTCAAATGAAGCATTTAGTGAGTGTCCAGTGAACTGAATTCACAAGTGAGAACAGGGAGATCTTGTGAGCGTGTAACTGAAAATCATATTTAGGTCAAAACTGTCAGTTGTTTGTGAACTAAATCTGCTGTAAAGGGTGATCTATTTAAGCCCACTGAAATGCTTCAATGCAGACACATCAACATCAGTGTCTCTATTTTAGGTAAAAAAAAAATGAAACATTAAAATAACACAGATTAAATAAAATGACTCGTGCACATTCATATTCCCCGCTGCCGTAATGTAACAGTTTTATTAAAATGCTATGCATTTAGCCCTATTTGATGTCTGTTTTTACAGTCTTGGCCAAAAACATTGGCACCCTTGGTAAATATGATCAAAGAAGGCTGTGAAAATTAATCTACATTGTTAATCCTTTTGATCTTTTATTAAAAAAAATCACAAAAATCTAACATTTCATTGGATAATAAGAATTTAAAATGGGGGGAAATATTATTAAGAAATAAATGTTTTTCTCTAATACACATTGGCCACAATTATTGGCACCCTTTTATTCAATACTTTTTGAAACCTCCATTTGCCAGTTTAAAAGCTCTAAATTTTCTCCTATAATGCCTGATGAGGTTAGAGAACACCTGACAGGAGATCAAAGACCATTCCTTCATCCAGAATCACTCCAGACCCTTTAGATTCCCAGCTCCATGTTGGTGCTTCTCCTCTTCAGGTCACCACACTAATTTTCTATAGGGTTCAGGTCAGAGGACTGGAATGACCATAGCAGAAGCTTGGTTTTGTGCTCAGTGACCCATTTTTGTGTTGTTTTTGAGGTTTGTGTTTGGATTATTGTACGGTAAGGAAGATCCAAACATGGCCCATTATAAGAGTCAGTCACTTATTGATTTTTTTTATCTGTTGGTATTTGATAGAATCTATGATGCTGTGTGTACCAAAACCCATCTTGAGTGTTTGCTGCTAAAAAAGCTAATTTTTTAGTTTCATCTGACCATAGAAGCCAGTCCCATTTGAAGTTCCAGTCGTGTGAATATGTGAACTGAATATGCTGGAGTTTGTTTTTGGATGAGCTAGGAGATTTTTTCTTGAAACCCTCCCAAACAACATGTGGTGGTGTAGGTGCTGTTTGACATTTTTATTTAAGGTTTTCTGACCCCGAGACTCAACTATTTTCTGCAATTCTCCAGCTGTGGTCCTTGGAGAGTCTTTAGCCACTCAAACTCTCTTTCTCACTGTGCATTAGGACGATAGAGACACGTCCTCAGAGATATTGTAGAGACACGTTCTCTTCCACGCAGATTTATAACATTTTCTGTTGATTGGAAATTCTTAATTATTGCCCTGATGGTGGAAATGGGAATTTTCACTGCTCTAGGCAAGGCAAGGCAAGGCAAGTTTATTTATATAGCACATTTCGTACACAATGGTAATTCAAAGTGCTTTACATAAAAGAAAGTAAAATAATCACGAAGAAAAATAATAACAAAAATAAAACAAGCAATTTTAAAACATAAAACAAGCAATTTTAAAACATTGGAAATGATTAAAAAATTTACTTATTTAAAATGAATTTAAAACAGTTAAAAATAGAAAATGATTTTACATAGAATACAGTGAATACGTAAAATACAGTGCAATCAGTTCGGATATCGCAGAGTGCTCATTCAATAAATGCACAGCTAAACAGATGAGTTTTGAGTCTAGATTTAAATGTGACTAATGTTTTAGCACATCTCATCTCTTCTGGAAGTTGATTCCAACTGCGGGCGGCACAGTAACTAAAGGCGGACTCCCCTTGTTTTGTGTGAACCCTTGGTATTTCTAACTGACTCGATCCTAATGATCTGAGTGGTCTGTTAGGTTTATATTCAGTGAATATATCTGTCATATATTTTGGTCCTAGGTCATTGAGTGATTTATAAACGAGTAAAAGTACTTTAAAATCAATCCTAAATGTAACTGGAAGCCAGTGTAAGGACCTGAGGACTGGTGTGATATAATCAGATTTTCTGGTTCTAGTCAAAATTCTTGCAGCAGTGTTCTGGATGAGCTGCAACTGTCTAATGGTCTTTTCGGGAAGATGGATGAGGAGACCATTACAGCAGTCCACCCTGCTGGTGATAAAGGCATGAACAAGTTTCTCTAAGTCTTGACTGGAAACAAAACATCTAATTCTTGCAATGTTTTTTAGATGATAGTATGCTGATTTAGTTACTGCTTTTTGACATAACTACTGAAACTAAGGTCTGTCTCCAGAATCACACCAAGATTCCGACTTGATTTTTAGTTGTTTGACCCCTAGAGTCAAGGTATGCATTCACCATGAAAAAACTTCATCTTTGTTTCCAAATGCAATAACTTCAGTTTTTCCTTGTTTAACTGAAGAAAGTTCTGGCACATCCAACTATTAATTTCATCAATACATTGGCAGAGGGAGTCAATGGGGCTGTAGTCATTTGGCGATAAGGCTAGGTAAATCTGTGTGTCATCAGCATAGCTGTGATAGGGCAATTTGGTTCTATCTCATTATCTGATTTAGTGGGGGAGCATATACAGGCTAAACAAGAGCGGTTGCAAGAATTGAGCCTTGTGGGACTCCGCATGTCAAGGACGTCCACTTAGAAGGGAGAGGTTATTATGTGAGTATAGGAGAGCATAAGTCTAAGTATGACCTGAACCATTTGAGTACCATCCCAGAAAGCCCAACCCAGTTTTCCAGTCTCTGTAGAAGTATGTTATGATCGACAGTGTCAAACGCAGCACTGAGATCTAGCAATACCAGCACTGATATTTTGCCAGAGTCAGAATTTAGACGAATATCATTTATTATCTTAATGATCGCTGTCTCTGTGCTGTGATGCAGTTGGAAACCAGATTGAAAATTGTCCAGGTATCCATTTGAGTTTAAGTATTTGTTCAGCTGATTAAAAACTACCTTTTCTATAATTTTGCCTATAAAAGGAAGATTAGATATTGGTCTATAATTGCTCAAAATGGTGTTATCAAGATTGCTCTTTTTCAGGAGGGGCTTTACAACTGCAGTTTTCAGGGAGTTTGGAAATGTCCCAGAAAGAAGTGAGGCATTCCCCACTTCTAAGAGATCTGCTTCTAAACAGTTAAGCACACTTTTGAAAAAAGATGTGGGAAGTGTGTCAAGATAGCAGGTTGACGATTTTAGGTGCTGCACTATTTCTTCCAAAATTTTGCTATCAGTTGCTTCAAAAATAGACATAGTATCTTTTTGATATTGCGTCCAGATCTGTCTGACCTCTGCATTGCTTGAGGATGTGCTAATCGCCTTCCTGATATTAATGATCTTCTCAGAAAAGAAGTAAACAAACTCATTGCATTTGCTATCTGAGAGCATTTCACTGGGAATCTGACTTGGGGGTGGTTGTCAGTCTCTCAACAGTGGCAAAAAGATTACGAGTGTTGTTTAAGTTACTGTTCATAAGGTTTGAGAAGAAATTCTGTCTAGCTGTGGCTAGTTTCACATTAAAGGCATGAAGGCTGTCTTTATAGATGCTATAGTGAATTTCAAGTTTTGTCTTCCGCCACATTCGCTCAGCTTTTCTGCATTGTCTTTTCATAGTCTGAACTGCTGTTGATCTTCTCCAAACTGATTTCTGTCTGTTTGTTTTCTTACTGACTATTATTGGAGCAATATCATCAATAACATTCATCACGTTTGAGTTAAAGGAATCAAGGAGAAGATCAACAGAGTCTGCAGAATGCCTTGGTGTTATAGATATAGCCTCCATAAACCGCACACTAGTGTTCTCGTTAATGCATCTCCTTCTGACAGAGACAGATCTAGATTCAGTGGTAGCAGAGAACAATATATCAAAGAAAATACAGAAGTGATCAGACAGTGCTACATCCTTAATAACAATGGATGAAATGTTTATACTGCAACTGATGATTAAATCTAGAGTGTGTCCACCTTTGTGTGTGGGTCCATGCAGATGCTGAATCAGGTCAAAAGTGTTTAGAACCGTTATCATTTCTTTTGTAGTTTTGTTTTCTGCATTATCTATGAGAATATTAAAATCCCCTGCAATAGCAAAACAGTCAAACTCTGAGGAAATCATTGATAACATTTCTGTGACCTCTTCAACAAAGGCTGGAGAGTATTTTGTAGGCCTGTAAATAATGATAAACAGAATGCGTGGAGCACCTTTCAGCACAATCCCTAGATATTCAAAAGACAAGTACTGACCAAAGGACATTTGCTTACATTGATAGAATCTTTAAATAGAGCAGCTACACCTCCACCTCTCCTAACAGTCCTGCAGACACTCATGAAAGTAAAGTTAGGAGGGGTTGGGGGGCCCGCCGTTTTTTTGGTGATATCTGCGGGCTTGCAGCGAATGAGTGAGAGAGTTTAGTCCCGGCATACACCAATTCCTCCATTTTCTGTGAGAAGCTTAGAAGTGGAGATGCTGGAGAGAGGGATAATGTGTCCGGTGAGCGGGGCTGTATCTCTGGTGTTTCCAGTGGCTGTGATATGTTGTCCTGGCTTCCCTGGCTGTTTTCCAGAAAGTCGTCCTTGGGTGCTGAGTCTTGTATCTGTTTTGATACATCACAGTCTGTCTGTGAGGAGCTCTGTGGGCAGGGCTCAGCCGGGATAATGTCCATCAGCAGTGCTAGTTGTGGCTGGATGGTGTTATCAGTGTCCTTGTGGGATGTGTCAACCATATGACGACTCTGACCTGGTGTGTGTGTGCTGAATGGATTGACACACTCTGCTGAAGGATAGCGTAAGGAAAAGTAGATATTGTCCTTAAGCACTCTAGCACCAAGTTTGTTTGGGTGTAGGCCATCCGGTTTAAACAGCTGTTTATGGCCCCAGAACAGATTGAAGTTGTCGATGAAATTCACTCCTTTTATATTGCAAGATCTTTGTAGCCATGTGTTCAGCCCAAGCAAACTATGAAAACATATTTGTTCCCCTTGCTGGGAGTGGTCCACTGATGAACGACTGAACTTTGAGTCTTTGAAGTGTTTCAAAGAGTTCACTGAAGTCCTTCTTAAGGAGTTCTGACTGCTCTTTCCGAATATCATTCTTCCTCACATGGATGATGATTCGATTTGCAGTCTTGTGCTTCATCAGAATGTTCTGAAGTTCCTTGTTCACATCAGAGTCCGTTGCTTGAGGAAGTCAGCATGTTGTTGTATTTCTGCTACTGATGTTTCTGATAATAGAGTCACCCACTATCAGAGTCCTGGGCTCGACTGCACTCTGAGCTGAATGCCGCTGTCTGCTCGACCTCAAGTGCCTGTTAGTAGCGTTGTTAGCTGCTGGCTGATCCGATCCATGTTTAATCACATTTGGGGATTCCTCACCCGCATTCATTAATGCTTCAAATCTGTTCTCAAGATGTATAGGGGGTGGCAGAATACCAGTATTCACAAGCCTTGTCATGGTCGAATCTGGAGTAGAGGATGCTACGGCAGCAATACGAGAAACTCCTGACAATCTGATGTCTTGTGTGCCTTTGGGTCTCGCTCCCTGTTTGTGCCATCGATTAGTGTGGCGATCAGTTTCGGCTTGTTCCTCTACACCTGGTATAAATGGTTGAGATTCAGAGGATTCGTGGGACTCACCGGCTGTATGCTGAGAGGGTCCATGACGACGGTCTGCTGAATGTTCCGTCTGTTTTGGAAGTCCAGCGAGTAACTTTGTTTCAAGAACCACAATCCTTTGTAGAAGTTT
Organism: Cyprinus carpio; assembly: GCF_018340385.1. Lineage (NCBI taxonomy): Eukaryota > Metazoa > Chordata > Actinopteri > Cypriniformes > Cyprinidae > Cyprinus > Cyprinus carpio. The sequence continues at coordinate 1,446,263 of NC_056598.1, read as the reverse complement.
GCAGCAGTTCATGCAACAAGTAGATCCAGCAGGAGGCATTTTCTCTCTCTTCTGTTTGAATGTAGGCAGTTGTTTTCCCGTCTCCTGAATGTAAGCTGCTGGCAGTGGGAGGCAAAGTCTTCTTTTTGTAGTATAATTCCAGTCCCAAAGAGTTTTTAGTTTTAGTATTTGTGCCAAAGATCTGTTGTTTGAGCACTGTGCTGATCTTCTGAAGTAAAAATCTTTAAAAAATCAGAGAAAAGTACAGAAATAAGAAGCAAAGCGCAGAGCAGTAAGCTAGAACGTCCGAACGGTAGCAAAGCCGGAAGAAAAAAATGCCGGCTTGGACAGACAGCTCTTTTCTTAAAGCCACTTCACTAATTTGTGAAGCTTAATTATCTTTTACTGCACATCAGAAATATATTCTTTGTTTTTTCTCATTGTGATGGATGATGAAGGATATTTGGGCTTTGTTTTCCCCCCTATTTATATTTCTTTGAAACAGGAAGCCATGGCTGGATAATTTCATGTTCATAATCATGCTGGAGTGCTCAAAATTGTGAATATGAATGGGAATATACTTCTGAGATATTTTACTCATAAGAATTTCTAGGGGTGCCATTAATTGTGTCCAATGTGTATTTAAGAAAAACATTTATTTCATAATGATATTTCCCCCCATTTTAAATTCTTATTATCCAATGAAAGGTTAGATTTTTGTGATTTTTTTAAATAAAAAATAAAAAGGATTAACAATGCAGATTAATTTTCACAGCCTCCTTTGATCATATTTAACAAGGTGGCCATATTTTTGGCAAAGACTTTATAATTGTTTATCAACAGGATAAATTGTCATATTATTTGGATTAACTAGCCGAGTAGACAGATATGAATGTTTCTTCATAACCATACTGAAAAAAGTAAATATTGTTAGCTGATGCTAACTGTCTAGCTAACAAGCTAGCTGGTGCCAAGTTAAGATAATTTTTTGATTTAAAGCCAAATATTTTTATTCAGTCACCTAGATAGATTACATCTGGGGGAAAAAGAAGGGATGTGATGTTCAGAACATGGTAACTACAGTAATTATCAAAGTGGGAAGTGATGTCCTCTGGGAGCATTTGGCCAGAGCTGTTTTTACACCACAAACAAGGTTTGAGAAGAAAAAAATCATTATGAAAATATAATTATATTTTCCTTAAAATGTTCTTCCTAACTTCAGGTCTTATTCTCATGTCATATACAACTGTGGTGTTCTGCAAAACAACAAACTTTAAAACACTTTTTTCTTCCTGGTGAAGTTTAGATGGTCAGCTCTGTTTTCTCTCAGGTACATCACAGTGTAAGCTTCACAGTGAACATTACTACATCACTCTCGTCAGCGTAGTCCATATCAACACAGATATATCTTGACTCCATACAGTGGTTATTTTGGGAAAATCACAGGTATTTTGAGCAGTAGGATTATAAAAAAAATATGTGCTAATATACATTTAAATTAAGTAGCCTATAAAAAAAATTGGAAAATAAATATATCAATACTTTTTAAGTATATAAAAAATTGAGTACTTTTGTACTTTCACTTGAGTAAAATTGAAAAAGGTATACTTTTACTTTAACTGGAGTAATATTTTATAATACGTATCTGCACTTTTACTCAAGTTTTTGATTTGTGTACTTCGTCCACCACTGGTGACATCAGGGGTTCAACCATAATTTTACAAAGCTACAAAAATATTTTATTCAACAATTTGTCTCCTCCACGTCACCCTGGTGCCATTTTGGAAGGTATCCACTGAACACACAGCATATGTTGTTCTGTGAAAGCCACACCACACAGATATTTTGTCTTAATTTGTGTTCTGAAGATGAACGGAGGTCACACGAGTTTGGAACGAAATGAGTAATTGATGACAGAATTTTCATTTTTGGGTGAATTAACCCTTTAAGTCTACTTTAGTAGACACAGTTGGGAAAATGTACTTAACTATTACTTGAATACTATTAATTTAATTTAAACTAAGGATAATTATACAAAAGTTACTTTTGCAATTTCACGGTAGTACTACTGAAGAAGAAATATACTTTTAATTAATGTATTTATAGTGTATAACAATTTTATTTAGCACAAAAAAAAAAGTCTGTACTACAAATGTACTTGCTTGCATTGAGGTATTTTTTAGTGCGTTCAAGTGCAACTTTACTTTACCTGGGAACATCTGTGCCTTCAACCTGCTGAATGAGCCGCAGGGTCCCGTTGTGGTTTTCCGTGTTCTACTCTCTCGTCCAGATCTTGAGCCCATCATTAATGTGAAGAACGGGAATGGGAAGAACTGCAGGCACTGGAATCCCCATCTGGGATAAAGAACCCTGCTCTCCAGCAGAGCCCTGTTCCCCTCCGGCCCGCTTGCAGTGCTGAAGTGCATGACGTAACCCTTTCCTGAAAACAGGACAGATATCACAGTTAAACAGAGAGCATATGTGTCCCTGGAGCAAAAACGCAGTCATCAGTATCACAGGTATATTTGTAGCAATAGACAACAATACATTGTATGGGTCACAATTATACATTTCTCTTTTATGACAAAAATCATTAGGATATTAAGTAAAGGTTCATGTTCCATGAAGATATTTTGTACATTTTCTACCGTAAATATATCAAAACTTTATTTTTGATTAATAATATGCATTGCTAAGAACTTCATTTGGACAACTTTTTCTCAATATTTAGATTTTTTTGCTCCCTCAGATTCCAGATTTTCAAATAGTTGTATCTCAGACAAATATTGTCCTCCTAATAAACCATACATAAATGGAAAGATTATTTATTCAGCTTTCAGATGATGTATGACCTGATTATGACTGGTTTTGTCATCCAGGGTCACATATGAGTGGACTTTTGCAAGGCATTCCACGTTTCAAAAATTAGTGATTATAAGAGCTGTTTGTAGTCAAAGAGGATGAGCAGATGTGACAGTAAAAAAGTGCTTTCAAGCCTTCCTGGGAAGTTCATATTTATGGGCTGGGAAGTCATGACGATATCAGGTGCGTTCAAATCACTTTTTTTTTTACTCTACAGTCAAAAAACAAAGTATGTGTATTGGTGGTTTTTGCTTTTTAACATTTTAATACATTTTACAAAAGTTCTGTAAATTGAATCGTTATATATTCTGTGGTAATTGTACAATACTGTGCTATTTTGTACATACAACTTTTTTTCATGTTCAACTTGTTAATTTTTAACAGATTTGCTGTAAATACTGACACTATATTTTGTCACTGAGGTGGTCTCAACTCGGAAAATCTGGTTTTAAAGCAAATCCACATAATTATAACTTTGTAGAGGCACTGATGTGCATTCAACTTGTAGTTATATGATATTCCAGACATGACATGTTCAGAGTGCTCATATTCATATTGCAATTTAGTGAATTTTACAGATTAAATATTGTGCATTAAATTAACATTCACCATCAAATGAATCTTTTAAAGTCATTTTCCTTTTTATACAGGTATATTAAGTATACTGTACAGAAGCTTTAGTGTATTGTTCTTTTCCTTACAACTAAAGTGTAGAACAAATGCTGCTGAGCTCCAAAAAAGGGACTAAAAATGCACCAAACAGTGTAAAAAAGCATATATCATAAGCCTTGTAATAGCATTGTGTGCAAAACTGGAATTTAAGTGATTATTCAATGAAAATCAACATAGTTCTCGTGTGGCAAGTGGATATGTGTAGTACTAGATTTGACACCAAAAACACCACAATAGTGTTCAACAAAATATCATCCCTTACCTCATCATATACAATATCTCCTTCAAAAAGATCAAGACCAGCCTCTGAAAACATGAAGAAAACACAAATGCCATGATAAATCAGAATAACCTTCATACAAACACGTATAGAGCTGGTGTGATGACCTTTCACCTTCATTGATATCAGACAGATCTTCTTTACCACCATCGACATTATATTCTGAAAATCTGTGCTATTGCAGTCAGTCTCAGCTCTTACACATTTTTACACTTCATTTTTGTATATAAAATACATTTGCAGCAAAGAAGAGAGAGAAAGCACCCTTACCAAACACTCGTTGTGTTGCTTGATAGACAAAATATGACAAGAGATTGTCATACAAACAAGACCTTTCAGTTTACAATCAGCACTACATATTAATACTCCAGAACAACTATAAACAGATGAGTTACTGAACTACAGAAGAAAAACTGCTTTAGTGTTGCACAGAAACTGAAATATCCATTGTAACTTCGAGTCACTCACCTCAAATTTGCCTTGAGCGCTTAAGAGAAATAGAAATGCATGAGAAACAGAAATGTGTGTGCTGTGGCCCCGGGGCCCATGCTTGAGCTATAGAGAAAAAAAAACTACATGTGTTTTCTGAAAAGAAAGAAACTTTGGGAAGAGCCGAGATGCAGCAGCGGAGCCCATCCTTCGAAAGAAATGACCATATGCTAATTAACATTTATAATATTAAGTATAGGTGATTATTACACAACAACACAGATAAGTAAATGAATATGTTTAGCGTGTAAAAGTCTGGCATAGTTTTGTTGTTCATCCAGATCCTACAAGAGTAAATTTGTCAACAGTGCTGGTGGATTACTTACAAATTATAGTCCATTACAGATTACAAACTACATGATGGAAGCTGTAGACTATAATGGATTACACATTAGACTGCTTTTTGGTAAGTAAATACATTCTATTCTTTATCATCAACATCATAAAGTGCATTAAACAGCATTTCACAACAGCATTTCACAACAGTGTTTCACAACCTGGAGTTCGTTTAAAGAACTGCATTGAGTTTATGAGGTGATGAAAAACTAATGATGAATTAAATCATAAAAATGGCAATTGAAACTAATTGTGTGGCCTGTGTAATTACAGTCAGCTGTGTGTGTGCAGGTCCATGAAACTGGAAGACTTTCCAAATGTATATCAGCTGTAGGAGTTTTTAGAAAAGAAAAAAAAAACAAGAGACAAAAACAAAATTAGGGCAAATCAATAATATCAGTAATTTAATGCCATACAATAATAATGTTTCACAGGAAACCTGTTTTTATTGTGTTTTTGATCAAATAAATAGAGACTTGCTTAGCAGAGAAAACTTCTTTCAAAAACATTTTTAAAATCCAGTCACACTCTATTTTAAGGTCCAGTTCTCGCTGTTAACAAACCATTAACCTTGACTTTTGCCTCAACGAACTCCTAACTTGCTGCTTAATAATAGTTTAGTAAGGTAGTTAAGTGTAGGGTTAGGGATGTAGAATATGATCATGCAGAATATGTGCTTTATAAGCACTAATAATCAGCCAATATGTTAATAATAGGCATGCTATTAAGCAATAGTTAATAGTGAGAACTGGTCACTATACTAAAATGTTACCAAAAATCCTAATATATAATATAACAGAAGCAACATTTTATGATGTCTTTTTTAAAGGGGTCATATGATGCTGCTAAAAAGAACATTATTTTGTGTATTTGGTGTAATGCAATGTGTTTATGTGGTTTAAGGTTAAACGGTTAAGGTTAAAAACGTTACATTTTCCACATACTGTACATTATTTTTTCTCCTCTATGCCCTGCCTTTCTGAAATGCGGTGATTTTTACAAAGCTCATCACTCTGAAAGGCGAGGTGTGCTCTGATTGGCCAGCTATCCAGTGCATTGTGATTGGCTGAATACCTCGAGCGTGTTACGAAAATGTTACGCCCCTCACCATACTGTGATGCTGTGTGTCCTGGAGTGACCAGACAAAACCAATAAAGCTCATTACAAATGAGGCATTTGTTGCATCCAGTGGGGACATAATTACTGATTATAATGACTTATACTGTGTTTTTACGCGTTGTGTTGTGTATCACGCTGCATAAACATAAAACCAAAAATGTCTGCATTTGTGATCGGAGAAATAACAAACAACAAGCTCTACTCTACACTGCTGAAAACTCACGTTTGAATCATCAGTGGCAAATTCTTTAAATCTACTTCATGCACCAAGAGCTTGTAACACTCCAAAGAGAAAGGAAAAATTGAAATCGCATCATGTGACCCCTTTAACAACATAAATTCAGCAGCAAATAGCAAAAAATAAATCCAAAATGTAAAAGTCAACAATCTACTCTTAAGTTCTCACAATGCTGCAGCTTTAATGTTTGTTATTTTAATTAAGTTCTAAGTCAATAATTAAAGATTGTTTAACATAATTGTTTATCCTATTGATTTTGAAATGTCAGACTATCTTTGATTTTTAAGGATTAGTCATAGAAATATTTTTATCACACAGGCATCAAAATATTAAAAATCCTGGTCTAAATGTTGAGGTCTATCAAAATTACTGAATTTTTTTTTTTTTTTTTTTTGCACACACACACACACACACACACACACACACACACACACACACACAGATATATACATAAAAAAATAAAAACATATACTTTTAACAAAATTGCGATTAGAGTGCAAATCTCTCACCAAACAGCTGCAAGCCATCTTGAATAGAAACAACTGCTTTTCTCTTCTTTTTGATAAAACATCAGTTGACTGACAGAGAAACAATGATATTGAATAATTCAGTTTTTCTGCCAAGCATTTGAACTCTTTTACTATAAAGTTTTATAGTTTGATTTCACCAGAGGAAATTATAATTTAGCAGATGTGTCAAGTGCACACATAATTCCCAATCATACTGAACCTTTATTTTTTTATTTGTTTATTTTTACTTACAAATACACAGTTAGAAAACCTGAACAACCACAATAATAGTTATGTGTTCCAGCAGACTGTAGGATCTACTGATTGATTCACAATTCTGAATAGAGAAACAAAATGACATTTTACTTGAGGTTCTGACAAAATGTTAATTTCTGCAGTCTGTTCAAAAAAATATCTAGTTATCGAGCAGTTGAAAGAATCTTCTTTTTTTAATGGGTTTGAATTAATAATTCAATGACTCACTCATAAAGACTTTGCGTGCTTCGTTTGTGGATGAATTAGGGTTTTTGAACAAATATCTTGAGTGAATCATTCAGTGACTACCTATGATGACATCATTTGTTGCAGTATTGGAGGAATCAGTGTTTTTGGACAACTATTGAGTGAAGGACTCAATGACTCATGCATAAAGACATCACTTGCTTTATTATTGGATGAATCAATATTTTTGAATAAATGGTTTAAATTAATGATTCAATGACTTTCACTTGTTTCATTACCTGATGAATCAGCGTTTTCAAACAAATCTCTTGAATGAACTTAATGACTCACTCATGATAACAACATTTGTTTAATTTCGGCATAAATTAAAAAATATTTTGAACACATCTCATGTGCATGATTTAATGACTTGCACATAAAAGTTGTCACCTGTTTCATTACAGAATGAATCAACATTTTTGAACAAATCAAATGAATGAATCAATCAAAAACTAACTCATAAAGACTTCACTTGTTTCATTACTGGATGAATCCCTGTTTCTAAATGAATCTCCAGAATAGATGATTCAATGATGAATACATTTTTAACAGCCACCTGGGGCCCGTTCTTCGTACTTCCCAGAGTTGCTGCCATAGCAACAGGTCCATAAACTTAAACCTGCTCGGGAGCAGGGGCCTGTACCTTGATGGTAGATGAACAAATTCAGAGTTACAGGATTAGTTTCGGGTTGACAAAACCAAACCACTCCAATCCGGCTTTGTTGATACCATGATGCTGATCATCAACTTTCTTTGTCAACTCAGGCTTTGATCCTGAGTTTGTGGAGCACCTGCACATGAATGTGTGACATCACTGGAGAACAGCCAATGAAAAGCCTTGGTTAAAGGTTTTGCTAAAGGTTAAGAGATCAAAAAATATGATGAATTTAAATGCATTTACAAGGAAAAAGTATTTGTTCATGAAAGAGTACAAATAAAAAAATAATCTTACTTTATCAGTGCAGTCACAAGTGAAACTTGTTATATACAGCCATAGATAGACTCGAACATGTAAGTTTGGCAGAAGTGGTGAAGAAAGAGCAGTTTCTGTAAAGGAAACCAAGCTTGGCTTTGACCTTAGATTGTAGCTTTGATATGTGGATAGAGAAAAAATGTGAAGTTTCCAACCAGATGCCCAAGTTGTTATATGCAGTGACTTGTTCTAGAATAGCCCCCTTGCAGGTGGTGATGTTAAGGGCAGGAGAGTGAATTACCAACTGCCTGGGGAATGTTATTAATATAGACTGAGAAAAGTGTAGGCCAAGGATGGAGCCTTGGGGGACACCCCTGGTGACCAGGAGAGAATGAGAGAAAAGGTTTTCAAATTTTACACGTTGAACCCGATGAGAGAGATAATTTGAGAACCAAACCAGTGAGTGATCAGTGACACCAATGCTACTAGTCTGTGGATGAGTGTGTTGTGGTCCACAGAGTCAAAAGCTTTTGCAAGGTCAATGAAAATAGCAGTGCAGTGTTGTTTGTTATCTAACGCAATGTCATTGAGCACTTTAGTGGTAGCTGTAACACAACCATAACCTGATCGGAAGCCAGACTAAGTCCCGGAGATGATACCGCTCACATTAAGATGATTGATTAATTGTTCACAAACAAGTTTTTCCAGAATTTTGGACACACAAGGCAAGATGGAGATTGGCCTGTAATTGTTTAGGTCAGCCTGATCACCACCCTTATACAGGGGAAGCACAACCGCTTCTTTCCAAGCAGGTGGAATCTCGGCTGTATGGAGGGAGAGATTAATGAGGGCTGTTAGAGGAGACGCAATGACAGGGGCAGCAATTTTAATGAAAAAAGTGGCAAGATCATCTGACTCAGCTGCTTTATTGGGGTCCAGAGCGGTCAATTCCTTCAGGACTTCCCCCACTAAAATAGGCCGGATGGAAAAACTGTGAGGAGGTGCTAAAAGGCTGCAGGTATTAGAGGCTGCAGGGGCTGTAGCTATAGGGTTTAATGCCTTGGAAACAAAGCCAGAATTTAAGTGAATTTGGTGGATTGAATGCTTCAGCCATGGAGTTTTTTATTAGTGACAACTATGTCATCCAATTTTAGGGACAATGGTATGGTCCGGGCTTTGTTTTCAAGTTTTTTTACCGTATTCCAAAATGCTGTTGGATTCGCACCAAAAAGTGTGAACTGTTCTTTAAAGAAGCCAGCTTTAGCTTCCCTCACCGCTTGTGTGGCCTTGTTCCTAATTTGACGAAATAAAAGGTTGTCTTTGCCAGAATGTGTCTTGCTTGCTTTGCGCCAGGCTGTATTTTTTTTTGCTGAAGCAGAACAGCTAGGTCACGATTAATCCATGGGCTGTTGCGGTTTTTATTCATATCCTTTTGTTTGGGGCATGTTTGTTGATCACAGCAGTAAGAAGATCTTAAAACAACAACCATGCATCATTCACGGTGGGAATCAGGCTGACTCTATACCAGCTTACATGGGTCAGATCATGTAAGAAAGCTTGAGCATCAAAATGTTTCAGAATACGTTTAGTAGTGATTACGAAAGGCTGTTTTGACAGAAGGTTGTTTTCTAACACAGGCAATTAAACAGTGGTCGCTGAGGTCATTGCAAAAAACACCCGACAGGTACATTGTATTTGTATTTCTATTATGATTTGTTTTCTATTATGATTGTTTATTGTTAAAGATACAACCATTTTTCCCTGAGCTTGTAAGTAATTAAAAGTTCTGCAGTAATAATAATAAAAAGAAGATGCACTAACACCTCACAGCATCAGTAACTCCACAACCCTACAGTTTTCTGCAGCGTTTGCAATGTCTGCACAAAGGAGACATCGATCAGCTGCTCGAAGATCTCGCCTTTGGAGAAGACTGCTGATATTATACTCAAAAAAAATGTAAGTATTAATACTTAAAAAAAAAATAAGCTTAGCCCAAAATGCATTGCTAGCCCACCAAACACTCACAATAATGATAAATGCTGACCAAACATTAATTAATTAAATATAGAATTTTAGTAAAACAAGCAAAATGCATGAATACACACTAGACAAATGCAGCCAAGGTGAATACATCTCAATTTTCAGTCAAGTAATTAATGCACAAGTTAATGAAACAATTATATTTTATTTATTGACAACAACAGGAAACATGAATATGAGTAAAAGAATGAATAAAAGTAACCATGAAAATCAACAACAAAGTCGACAACACATGAAACAATTATGAAACTAACAGTGATGTATTTACTGGCGGTGAAGCCACATCTACTGCATCCTGAACACAGCTGAGACAGTTCTGCAGCTGACCACTGTGTCCCCCTTCACCTGTCTCTGCTGTCCCATCACGACCCTCACTGCTGCAGTCAGGACTGAATTGATCATGGATGAGAAAGAGACATCGAGGCTGTCGCTGCCTGAGTGCACAGAGAGGATGAGGAAAAGACCATGATGAAGACCCTGAACCACACAATCTTGAACACATGCGGGACAATCTGACTGCTGCGTCTGCTCCAAACATCTGTGTGCTGCTCTCCATGAACACCACTATCTGTAAAACATTTACACAGAGAAAAACACTTTACATCTCATGCTGTCAGCATTCCATTTCTTAACAAATTTTTTTATATAGCTTCAGAACTTTTGTGGTGTAGTGGGTTAAAGCACAGAGCTGGTGAGCAGAAGGTTGCTGGTTCGATCTCGGCAGTCGTCACCACTGGTTGTGTCCTCGAGCAAGGCTCTTTACTTCAGGTGGCTCCAGAGGGATCGGGGTCCCTGTGATAAGAGCATTGTAAGTCACTTCAGATAAAAGTGTCTGACAAATGCATAAATGTAAATGTGATTTTTGTAAATCCCTTTTTGTGTCTCGGGCACAGACACTCAATAAAGCTTCTTATTTCTTCAAGTTTATTTCTTCAAAGTACTACTATAATATAAATGCATACACATATTTGGAAGGTTTAAAGGGTTAGTTCAGTCAAACATATAAATTCAGTCATTATCTGCTTGCCTCAGTGCTGTTCTGCTGTGGACTTCTCCATCCTCAGTGCACACAGCAGTCTGCAGACATTTCAGATCCTGCAAAGATGCACAAACGCAATACAAAGGCAGTCATTTTAACAGCACAATGTCATTTCATTTCTGTATTAGAAGTAACAAAATTATCTTACTTTGTTTTTGTTTTAGGTTTTCTCTTTTTTTCCACAAACGCCGCCGTCACCTGCTCCACCAAAAAAGATCTGCAGCACATGCACAGCAATCAAGAATCAGAAAAGTGCTGTAATCACTCTGTTTGAAATTACAATAATTAAAATAAACTACAACTTAAGATTTAAAGATGTTTTATTGATGACTGTAGTGTACTCACTGAGAGTCTTTGATGGCAGTGATTCCTCTTCATCAGTCTCTCTGCAGCAGATAAACACGTGTGTCTCATGTGTTCCTGTAAGATCCAGACAATGAGTCCGTCTCCTCTGTGATTTATCTGCTCTATACTGCATTTTACATGTTTGAGCTAGTTGCTGATGTGTTCACTCATTTTTTCTCCAACAATGTTCTTCAATTTATCAAGAGTACTAATGAACAAATAAAACAGATAAACTTCTGTTTAGTTACTCTATGCCAGATTTATTTATTTACATTACATTCAAATAATGTAAGCAGTGTTGAATTCTACTACATACAACGTGCACATACATCACTCCGATGTCTATTTCATGTCTATTAGTGTGCCCATCTGTAATTCTTTTTAGAACATTTTCCTGACACATATTAAATAGACATATAGTAATCGTCTTTAAGATGTATATGATTTATGTAAATGTCAACATCAAATGAACATCACATAAAGAAAATGAAGGGGGATCAATCACCGTTGAATAGCATAATATATTTCCTTTAGGAGCACACAACTACAACATCAAATACCATACATGTCTAAACCATATATTGTGTAACAAGTCTGTCCCAATCTAGAGGCAAAACCTTTTAAATGTCCATTCAAACTTAAAGTTCTGAATAACCACAAATGTCCTGGGTTCATCACAGTATAGATGTTTAGGATGTTAAAAGGATAAAGTCCAAGATCATCCACAGCGGTAATCCAGAGTAGAGTAGAGAGCAATTCAGGAGAAAGTCCAAAGTTGAAGTAGATAGTAAATTAGAAACATTGACCTCGTGAGTTTTTGTGAGAGGAGTTTGATTTTGAGATAGCGGATATTTGGTGATATAGTGACATTTATAGTGCGATTTGTGTAGTTATATTTAGGCTTACATTTAAATTTACACACTGACTGATAGGCTAGAGACAGACAGAGTATACATATAGTGACACATTAACAGATGCATAGATAGAAATATATATAGACAGATAGATTAATAGATAGATACATATATAGATAAATAGATAGATTAATATAGAAAGATACATAGATAGATAGATTCAAATAAGTCATAGATAGATCAATAAAATGGAGGCTCCCCAGAAGAGATGCCGTACATCTGTGGTGTGGGAGCTAGACCTTTGGAAACCCCAAATAAAGTGAGATGTATGTATTGTGATCGGCTGGAACAACACATCATCCATGATGCAGCATCTGAGGAGCACTCATCCTGCCATTCTGCAGGGTACAGACACTTCCACCATCACCCAGAACCTATACCACACTGCTGGGCCATCTACACAAGGTATGCATTGTTTGAAATATAATTATAATTGAAATATATTAACAAACTGTTGGACTGTGGGGAAACCTGTTTAGAAAGTCATAGCCCTGTGTCAAACCTAAGCCCTACAACCTAATGTCCCAATCACAACCTGACAATCATGTTAAAAACAGCTTCAATGTGAATATAATATAATATGTTGTCAATATAATATACTGTTGTGTGAATATAACATTTTTTGTAGGTCTACATATGAGCACCGATCTTCAGCAAGTGAAGACATCATTTGTTTTTTTCTAATTGTTGTACAGTAGTTCTACATTCCATTTGATTTTTTCTCTGCACACTGAGCATAAACATTCATAACATAACTCTGTTTATGAAGGTTTTCCAAATAATGAACCATAGGGCTACTTTTAATAGCTGTGCACTATTTGAAGCTGTATTTTTTCAATGTATTTGTCTGAAATTATGTTTTATCTTCTCTTTTTTAAAAGGCAGACAGAGGGATTTGATGAGGATCTGCAGCCCGTCACCATCGTGGAGAATGAGGGTTTCAGGGCCTTTGTGAACACAGCTTGATCCAAGCTATGTCTCCAATCCCGGAAGGTGCTTAAACAATGGTCAGCAGCGAAAGGTACAACAAAACCAAGGAGAAGACAATGGAGGACCTACAAAAAAGGCGAATTTGTTAGTCTTAATACGGCTGACATGGTCCTCCAGTAATATGGATGGATATCTTGGTGTAACTTGCCCAGTTACATAACACCGGAGGCAAAATGGCAACTGTTACCAAACCCACACAGCCCAGCATCTCATGGAGGCTAAAGCCTTGCTAATGGCTGAGTGGGGAATAACCTCCAAAGTTCAGTGCATGGTGACTGACAATGCATCCAACATGATCCTAAGCACCCAGCTACTCCACCTTCGCCATGTCCCATGTTTTGCTTATAATTTAAATGTGATTGTGAAAAGGCCCTAGATCAAACCCCATTCATCAATGAAATATGCCAGAAGGCCAGAAAGATAGTGGGGTTTTTCAGATCCAGCTGCAAAGCAAAGGACAAGCTTGTGGAGATGCTGGGCTTGATGGGCATGACCAGCTACTGAAACTGATACAGGAGGTTGAGCACGAGATGGAACATGCTACAACGCTTGTAAATGACCAATAGGGAGCCAGTTGGTGCTTGCACTTGTCCAATTTAAACAAGAGGACTGCTCCCCTGACAAGTCTTGAAGTATTGACATTATTAAACAATCATTGTCACTACTGCAACCATTCAAACTAAGCAACAACAGAGATGTCAGAGGAACAGCGAAATGTCTGCTTCAAAGCTTATACCACTGTACAGGATGCTGCAGCACAAGCTTGACAGAAAAAAGGAAATGCAACGCAGGAATCAACTGTACAATTAGGTAGGCCACAATAACCATACTACCCATGTAATTGGCTATCACTGTCATATTATTGTCATTATTATAAATAATATGATTTTTCTCCTGTTTTGGCTCATAGGCTCATATCTGCAGTGTCACGGTTCAGGGTGCTTCCTCATCGGCTTCCCGTGTCAATCTGTGTCCTGTCATTTTCTGCAGCTCGTGACCTGGGCAATCCAGCGCTGATGTGTGTGCAGATCACGAGTTGGTTGCCCTCACCTTCCCCTTCTCCCCGTTTCTCGCCTTTTATTCTCTGCTGTGTCTTGTCCCTTGTTTGTCAGTAGGATTTTGTGTTGTCATTGTTATTATGCTGTGTTGTCTGTTTCCTCACCTTTTTTCTTTTTCCGCTGTTGTGCTCAGGACGTCTAGACGAAGAAGTCTTTCACTTTCAGATCCTCTGTCTCGTTTTCCACATCCCGTTGGGCATTGCACCAGAGGTGGTCTCCACAGCCTGTGTCCGCAGGTGTCTATACGGACGGCTCTGGGTGTTTGTTACACTCAAGGTTTCAGTTTGTGTGTGTCACCACACGTTGGATTATTTTTGGATTTTCTGTTGTACCTGGGGGGTGGAGTCCAGAGTCCGCTCGGCTCTGACGGTTCCTGCGGGGTGTCCTGAGAGCCTTTTGTTTGTGCCAGAATCGGTCCGAACTAGCGTCCTTCAGTGGGGTCACCATGCTAGCTTGCCAGCCAGGAGCGACTCGTACCAGTAGTTTAATGCAAGCGCTTTAATCAAGCAGAGGAGCGCTTCTGGTGGCCTTCCATGGCGCGGGGACGCTCGGCGTTCAGGTCATGCATGTCCCTGTTTGTGCTGTGCGTAAGGGCTCCAATCGACCCCCAGCAGGGTTAGCTCCAGCCGCTGCCTGTCCCCATCGAGACCTTGGTCCACATAGCTATGGACTCTTCGTCACAGGCCTACCTCCGTCTAGTAGCAACACGGTAGTCCTTACTGTGGTGGACAGGTTCTCGAAGGCCGCACATTTTATTCCCCTCCCCAAATTGTCCTGGATCACGTTTTCCATATTCATGGCCTCCCGGTGAACGTGGTCTCTGACAGGGGTCCCCAGTTTGTGTCAAAGTTTTGGGCAGAGTTCTGTCGACAGCTGGGGGCGACTGCGAGTCTTTCCTCCGGGTATCACCTGCAGACAAATGGTCAGGCTGGGCATGCTAACCAGGATCTGGAGAGAGTCTTGCGTTGTGTGGCGTCCGCAGAACCGTCATCTTGGAGTTCCAGATTAACTATGGTTGAGTACGCACATAACTCCCTCCTGGTCTCGTCTACGGGTTTGTCTCCCTTCCAGTGCTGTTTAGGCTACCAGACATCCTTATTCCCCTCCCAAAAATCTGACGCCGTTGTCCCATCAGCGTACTCTATTCAGAGATGCCTCCGTATGTGGAGGGTCGCCAAAGAAGCCCTCACTCGGACTGGTGACAGGAACAAGGCATCGGCGGATCATCACCGTGCTAAGCCCCCACTTTACATGTGCAGTCAGAAGGTCTGGTTGTCTTCTGAAGACATTCCTCTCAATATCCCCTCACGTAAACTAGGGCCCCAAATTTATTGGACCGTTTTCCATCTCTAAGGTGCTCAGTCCGGTGTCGGTTCGACTCAATTTAACCTCCCAGTTTAAGAATATCCACCCGGTGTTTCATGTCTCTAAGATAAAGCCCGT
This sequence comes from Cyprinus carpio, assembly GCF_018340385.1. NCBI lineage: Eukaryota > Metazoa > Chordata > Actinopteri > Cypriniformes > Cyprinidae > Cyprinus > Cyprinus carpio. The sequence continues at coordinate 1,430,536 of NC_056598.1, read as the reverse complement.
CATTTGCTCCCCCCTTCAGCCCTAGACCTCTGTCCCTCTGCCTCCTGACTCATTGAGGGGTCTCCGGCTTATACGGTATGGCGGCTCCTTGATGTGAGATGGAGGGGTTAGAGGTTATCAATACCTGGAAGACTGGGAGGGTTATAGTCCGGAGGAGGGAGAGATGCTGGGTTCCGGCTCATGACATTCTGGATCGCGCTCATCATTGACCAATTCCATCGGGTCATGGTGAGTCCTCCGGTGATGCCAGGAGGCGTCGCTACCTGGGGTCCCTGTGGTCGGGGTTGGGTGGGTTCAAAATGTCACGGTTCAGGGTGCTTCATCGGCTTCCCTGTTGTCTGTGTCCTGTCATTTTCTGCAGCTCGTGACCTGGGCAATCAGCGATACATCAGCGACATCAAAGCCCAGGACGCTGAAGAGCACATCACACTGGAGTGTGCTTCGCTGATGCGTTCAAACACAACTCCTGGTGAGCAGTTTCAGTCTATGTTATGTAATCTGATTCATATAATATATACTTTATATATGCCGTCAGTGTAGGATTTGTTACCAATTGCTATTTTCATTTTTATTCAGAGCCACAAATGTAACATCAGGCCCATCATCATCATCACCTTCAACATCAACACCAGTAGAAACACAGGACAGTTTATGGGAACTTTTTGATAATCGTATCCATGAAACCCAGATGATACACAATGCTACAGCTGATGCCACAGTGGAAGTGAAAAAATACCTCCATGGTGCGTTTTTGCCCAGAACTCATGCTCCCCTCCTTTACTGGAAAGAGAGAGCAGTAATCTTTCCTCGTTTGTATGTCCTTGCTAAAAAAAATATCTTTGCATGCCAGCAACAAGTGTCCCTTGTGAGAGGATGTTATCAAAGGCTGAAGAAATTATCTGTAAAAAAAGAAGTAGGCTAAGTCCTTCCACAGCAGAGAAATTAATACTTTGAATAAAAAGCGCTCTAAAAAAGTGAGACATTGTGGCTTGATTTCTTTATATTAATATTCATTTTTCATGACCAAAATAACATTATGCACAGAGAAAATCACACATTACAAAATCCACACATAATAAAAAAACAACAATAATAAAAACAACACATTTTTTAATGGCTCGTTGTCAAGGTTGTTTCAGATCAACACCTGCAAGTGTCCACTAGGTGTCAGCGTTGAGACGGGTGCCGGATTGATTCGAAGCCTCGACACAATATGCCAACATTTGCTTCAACTGTTTGATTGCTTCAACGAAGCCTCGATCTGCCCACCACTAAACTTACAACTGAGATTGTAGAACCACCAATGTTCCTCAATAAGGGTTTGAGTACCACTACCACTCTCTTTAAATGAGAAGGTAAAGTTACAGCTTACTAGATCGGTTACAAATTCACTTTGGAGACGGTACATGAGCTCCCCGTGTTCACTACTGCATAATAAAACATGTTTTTATTACAGATGTTCCAGGTGTGAAAGTAAAGTGTACTTGAACGCACTAAAAAATACCTCAATATAAGCATTTGTAGTACATTCTTATTTTTTATTTTTTTGTGCTAAATATAATTATGCACTATAAATACACTAATTAAAAGTATATTTCTTCTTCAGTAGTACTTCAGTGAAAATGCAAAAAGTATACTAAATACCACTGATATTTAAATTGATTTTTAGTGCATTGAAATGAAGTACAACTACCGCAAAAATATACAGAGGACTTTTATTACTGTATTTTTTCTTAAAAATAGTGTGCTTTGAATGATTTAAAAATTAGTTTCAGTGTTAGTTCACTTTTATATAGTTATTCTTAGTTTAAATTAAAATTGATAGTAATAAAGTAATAGTTATTTTCTTTGTTCCCAACTGTGCTACTAAAGGAAGACTTATATATAAATACACTAAATTAACTGAACTGTTCTAAATCTGAAAATAACTGAACATCAAACACTATCACGTCTCCCCCCTTTTTCTCATCTTTTCTTTCTTTTTTTTTTCAAAACACTATATGAATGTAGAGTTATCTTTGTGGGGATTTGCCATAGTCTTCTATTGTTTCTATACTGACCAAACTATATTTCTCTCCACTTACCCAGTGGTTTCCCATTCCTGGTCCTGGAGAACCCCAACACTCATACGTTTTCTGATGTTTCTCATGTATCTCTTATCTGACCCCACACATGATTGAGCAGATGAGTGAAATCAGGTGTGTTTGATTGGGGGAGACATCTATAATGTGCAGTGTTTTGGGGTTCATTGCACTAAAACCGAAATCTACCCCTCACAGAAACATTTTGTACATTTAGTTCAGATAAACGTCATTTAGAATTTGCAATTTTTTCCCCCTTGTGTGGACTACTAGCCAATCAACACAAACGAGGCGAGGGAAAACAGATACGCATCATCAACGGACGCAAGCAGAACTTTCTGTCTATATAATGATTTATAACATGTATTTGAGTTATTTCACTAACAGAACTTCAGCTGCAGTATTAATGTAATGAAAAGATAAAAAGAGAAACTCTATTATAACATCTCACTATTAATGATTTATCATGCAGCTCAAAGCATTATGGGTAGAATCTCTCATCAGTCTATTCTGATTCATCAACACAGTTTCACTGATCCTTTATAAACCCTAAACCCAGGATAGAGTGTCTGAGTGAATGTGGTCTGGACTGTGTGGATGAGGCTCATTGTGTCAGAGACGCTGTAGAAGGACAGAGTTCCTGCACTGTGATCCACAAACACTCCTATTCTACTGCTGATGGACTTCACAGAGAGAGCAGACCATATGTTATTGTGTCTGAATGAGTATCTGGAGGAAGAGCAGAACAAACTCCAGGACTGATCATTACATCCAAACACACACTCATCACCATCTCCCTTCCTGCTGATGCTCTTATATGACACTGATATATACACACATCCACTCCACTCAATCTCCCAGTAACAGCGTCCACACACACTCTCTCTACACAACACCTGCTCATACACATCAAATCTGTCTGGATGATCAGGATACCACTGAACTGTGTTAGTGTATCTAATCACTCTGTTGTTCTCAGACAGACGGAGGTATTTATTCACTGTGTTCAGATCCAGAGTGAGCTGATGGGAATCTGATGGAGATAAAACACATCAGAATCAGGAATTATGAATCTGTTTGATCTTTTCATGTAGCTGAACTCTTCATGTTCAGTGTACATCATCAGTGTCTCAGTACAGATGAACAGATATCTGTGGCACATCATCATCTACATCATCAGTTATAAAACTCTTCTTTCTTTCTTCTACAGGAAGAACATGAACACACTCAGAGAGTTTTTTTCTGCTGGTTTTCTTACTGACTTACATTGTAGGAAGTCCTTTCTGGTCCTGTGAAACAATGTTGGTGAGTGTGACTGTGGAAATCAACAGACATGAACAGTGTGATTCTCATGATCCTGGTATCTATTCCTAACACATGTCTAATATGATGTTCTCCATGATATTAGATGATGATGGACTGGTTTTCTGAGAGCAGATGAATCTCCAGGACTTTACCTCTGTCTGAGATCTTCTTGAGCTCCTCTTGCAGAAATCCTCCAGTTTGTCTCTCAGCTGATGGACAGATTCTCTCAGAGCATCAGAAGAGACGAGAGAACTGAAGAGATCATCATTTACGTCTGTAGATTCAGTAGGTGCTGAGAGAGACTGGAAACTCTACAGAAACACACAAACAACAAACTCATCAAGCTCCACACTTCACTCAATAACCTGCAGAACATCAGATTTGTCTTCACTGATCTTTAGTAACTCAATCCAGCACTTTCACAGCATCAGCTTCATTCTTTCTCATATTCATTACATCACATTAGAGCTACAGATTCTAGTATTTGTCACTTACACTCTATGTGAACTTTCTAGGAAACAGTTTGGATGATAAAACATCTGCTAAGAACATAAATGTCCATCTAACAGCTCAAGCACATCAATGGAGTCTCATTGTAGGGTTGAGTAGATTTGATCAGGAAGCAGCTCAAAGGTATGATTAGATTGACCATTATTGATAACTTTCACTCAAGTCCACTCTGACCCTGTTCTTATAGATCTGTGTTACCTGCAGGAACTGGATGTGATCCTGTGTGTGTGAAAGCTGCTCCAGCTCAGCGTCTCTCCTCCTCAGATCATTGATCTCCTGCTCCAGTCGCTCCAGTCGTTCTTCAGCTCGACTCACTGCAGTCTTTTCCTGATCTCTGATCAGTCGTATCAGCTCATAGCGACTTCTCTCAATGGAGCAGATGAGCTCAGTAAAGATCCTCTCACTGTCCTTCACTGCTGTCTGTGCAGAGCGCTGTTAGGACACACAGTGATTCAGATTCAGTGAGTCTGAACTGAGACGGAGACAAACTTCTCTTCTTCTCCAGACTCACCTTATGAGACTCCACAGCTCTCTCAGCTGCTGAGAGATCTTTCTCTCTCTGCTGGATTCTCTGCTGGAACGTCTTCTGCGTCTCCTTCAGCTGCTTCTGCAGGACAAACAGATGATAGTGAATCTCACAGAAAATTACTGCCACTAAATCATCATGTGAACAGATCAATCCAGGGGGGAAAGTGGTTAATTATTCTGATCAACTAATAATCGTGCTGTAGGTTCAAACTCCAGACAGGATGATTGATCATTTACTAGTCATAGTACATGAATTAACATCCTAACCTAACCCTGTTTCACACTACCAAGTGTAAGTATCATGAAACCTAAATCTACACAGATGTAGAGCTTCACACTGACGTGTCTGTGTCGTCTGTGACTGCATTGAACCTGTAGCTTTGAGACCAGAAAATAATATTTAGTCAAAGAAATGGTGAATAGAACGCTATTTGTTTTTATGTGTCTAAAATCAAATCCTATTCAGTCTAAATCGTTGATGTTAACAGGTTTACAGTGTTTGTGTTCAGCAACCCACACAAAGCTCCCTTCTTACCAGGCTGCTGTTCATTTCGCTGTCGTGAACAGTGTGAATGCTGTCAGCTGTTAATATGGTGCTGATATAAACACATATGAAACGAGTGTCAGCAATATTTCATCAGTGTCTAGTTTTAAATACCTGGTTTCTCTGTCCTCTGTTCTGCAGCTGATACAGTGTCGTGGTTTTTATTGTTCATCCATCGTAACACAGCACACCATATACACTTCTATCAGTGCGACAGAAAACCTCAAGGAGCTTTACTCATGTTTCTTGGCAGATCATCTCCTGCAGTCCTCCAGTGGCTTCAATCAAACTGTGTGTCTCTTTCCTTTCAACAAACTCCCTCATGTTGTTCGAGGTGATTCGCTGACAGTAAGAGACTTTGTCAGACACAGCAGACAGGACTTGACGGCTCTGTGTTTTCTTGCCAGTACAGACGTCACACTGAACATCTCCAGCTCCAGCAGGAACCAACACTTTTGAAGTTTAGTCTTCTTCAGTTTCTCCAGCATTCAGCAAACACCACATTCTTAAATAAAGCAGCGTCTTGGACTGAAGGTCTGTCTGCACTGAGGGCAGCTGTACTTGTACTCTCTTCTCATCCGCTCTTCGGATCCCAGCAGTCCTGTAATGCAGCTCATACCGTACTGTGTGTCCACACTGTATGGTCACTGGATCCTTCAGGAGATCCAGTACACACTGGACACAAGAACTCATCCTGAGAAAATCTGGCTTTCTGCCATTTTACTGCAACGAATACAAGACACACACACACAAACAGCTCAGCTACACTTCGTTTCTCTTTCCCTGAACTCATGATTTCCTGTTTCCTGGTTCTGTGTTTGAGTGACGTGTGTAAAAGCAGGTGTGGTCTGTGACGTCCTGTAAAACAGCTTCCTCCTTCCTGAAGTTTTAGTTCTGACACGATCGCTCGTGTTACCACACACACACCCACCTTACTGTTATAAAAATACCCTGGGCTCAGGGAAGAACAACACACAAATGACACAATCTTCGCTGATCAAAACAAGGTTTATTAGAGATACTAAAAGGTAAAAAAGTGTGACTGTGACCGGTAACCAGCCCTGTCTTATTCATAGCTTCCTGCAGAACCAGAGAGAGAATGAGCGTGTGTGTCTCCAGCAGGAACGGTTTTCATTTTACAGTGTGTGGTGGCTTATGAAAACTGTATGTGAATAAATATATTACCTAATTTTCGTAGCAGTGAGGACATCCTTTTTTTATAGTTTTAAATAATTTAACCCTTTAGACTTCTGACACAAACTGAATACGGCCAGATTTAAAGAGTTTATTTCCAACGGAAATTGGTATTTATTTATATTTAGATGTTAATTACCAATTTATGAATTGCTAAAAGTAAATTAGAAATGGACTTTTTAACTAAAACAGAATTAAAAGTTTAAAGAAAGATTTCTATTCAATTTGTGCCAAGGTGTTAAAAACAGGAACAATACAAACCAAACAGTGAAGTGTGAAAGGAACACTTTGTCACAACCTTTTTAAAGAGTAAATTCACTAATTCACCAGAATACAAAATTTACAAGAAAATTTAAAATTTACGTAACACATGTGATTTGCAAATCAGAATCTAGAATCGGTAAAGTTTCCTAGAAACAAAGACTCTGTGACCTTTGGCTAGAAATGCGTTTCTCTTAATTTAAAGAAACCTGCTTGTTTTAACGGACAGTAATAGCATTATGTTTGTAAGTTCACTAGATTGTGTATTATTTGTTGATATCACACCAGACAAGCCTGCTGTCAGCTTACATTTCATAGCAGTGTTTTCTGTTTTTTGATCTTATTCTTGGTAAAGTTCGTTTTTAGCTTCATTGTGTTCCCATTAGTTCCATTTAAATTAACAAAAATGACTCAATTTCACATTTTCACTAGAAGCCTTCAAAGAAAATGTGTGTGTGTGTGAAAATTAAGTTGCTGTTTTGCAGGACATCTGAAATAAATACATTTAAATTAACAAAAATGACTCAATTTCACATTTTGTTCAAATCGTCAGATCACTGGACAGAGATGTGAAAGTGAAGGGTGTCGTTTCCTGAAATAAATGCACAAAATTAATAAACCCCATGTGATTCCATAAGTCTCCATTGAGTGCAAAACTGGATTGGTCAACCTCAAATGCTCAAACACAAGAAAGTTTAAGGTCCAAGAACAGTTTGCAAACTAATAACACTTATTCATACTCACATCAATTGTTCACATCGTTCATCAAATGTTTAATGTTTGAATGACCAAATTACAGTATCAATTAAACTAGCTAAAGACACTGATAGCATGCACTAGCAGCACATGGTAACTCCGCTCTCCTCAAGCGAAGCAGTAACACACTTCTAATCGCCAAACCATAATTCCTAACATTAACACTATAACATCTCCCCCCTTCTCATCATAGCTCAAACAAACCAAACAAAAAAGTATATTTAAAAGATCAGTTTTCCTCTGCTCATTAAGTTAAATACCAAGCATGCTGACGGAACTAAAGTTTGTCAACATTAAATATCATTTTTCAAATACTTGATTGGTTTCACTCACATTCACCCTACATCTTTTTTAATCTAACAGTCAAGTTTTTAGAAGAGAAACTCAGTTTTGTGTAGATCACAAACAACACAACTGAGTAAATCCAACCATCTGTGCTTTGGCCATTTTTAGTGCAATTATAATATTAGACTGTAGATATATTTTTTATTAGAACAAGCAACTAAAAATTTACTAAACGTAGGTCATTAGAATAATCTCATGGCTCCTTACAGCTGAATTTTTACCACAGCGACAATCAGATATTTCACTTAACACTCCGAATAAACCCCTTTGTTCAGTCAAGGTTTCATATAGAATATTTTTCTTAAAAAACAATATGGGTATTGTGTATAAAACTTATCCTGTCCAGTCATCCTACTAACTTGCCCACTTGATCCGATCCCCACTCACCCCAGCTCCTCAGCGATTCTTCTTCCAGTCATACCTTCACTTTACTCACATTATCAACTCCTCTCTTTCACTCGGAACATTTCCCTCAGCATTTTTAATGCCAGGTTCGGGGTAAGCCCCACTGCTGAAGAAACCATCTCTAAATCCAGCACATTCTAGAAACTACAGACCGGTATCCCTTCTTCCATTTCATTAGCTGGACCTGTCTGCTGCTTTTGACACTCAGTTAACACCAGATTCTCCTAATCCACCCTCAGAAAGATGGGCATCTCTGGAGCCGCACTCCCGTGTGCTTTTTTAAGACTCCTACCTTTCTGATAGATCCTTCATTGGTGTCTTGGAGGGGTGAAAGTTTCTAAGTCACAACAAACTTGCTACTGGGTTTCCTCAGGCTCAGTACTTGGACACCGCTTCTCTCTTTCTCCTTCTCCATCTACATGACCTCATTAGGATCGGTCATTCAGAAGCATGGCTTTTCCTATCACTGCCTACGCTGCTGACACTCAACTCTACTTCTCATCCAACCAGATGACCCAACGGTAGTTGCTGGGCGCATTTCAGCCTGTCTGAGTGACTTTTCTAGCTGGATGAATGACCATCACCTTCAGCTCAACCTTACTAAAGACTGAACTGCTGGTGATTCCGCTAACCCATCGTTTTCATCACAACTTCTCTATACAGCTGGGGTTCATCAACCATAACTCCTTCCAGACAGCCAGAAACTTAGGAGTTGTGATGGATTTATCAGTTAAGCTTCACAGACCATATTGCTACAACGACCCAGTCCTGCAGATTTGCCGTTATACAACATTAGGAAGATTAGACCCTTCCTGTCAGAGCAATCCCCCCAACTTCTTGTCCAAGCTCTTGTTTCTCTCCAGACTGGACTACTGCAATGCTCTCCTGGTGGGCCTTCCTGCATGTACTATCAAGGCCTCTACAACTGATCCAGAATGCAGCACGAGGGTTGTCCTTCAATGAGCCAAAAACAGCTCATGTTACTCCTCTCCTCATCAGGTTACACTGGCTACCAGTACTGGCTCGCATCAAATTCAAGGTACTGATGCTTGCCTACAAGACGACCACTGGCACGTGCGCCAACTTACCTAAACTCACTAGTTCAATCTTATGCGCCCTCCAGAAGTTTGCGCTCTGCAAGTGAAATGACGCCTTGTGTTGCCATCCCAAAGAGTTTCAAAATCACTCTCACTGGACTTTTTCCTGGACTGCGTCCAGCTGGTGGAATGAACCTCCCATCTCAATTCAAACAGCTGATTCTTTACTCATTTTCAAAAACATCTAAAGACTCATCTTTTTCGCCGCCTGCACTTAACGAACTAGATACTAGTACTTACCTTTTTTTGTCTTTTCTATCATATTCCCAAAAAAAAAAAAACAACCCTGGCTACGTGTTCTGTACTAGACTAACTGAGACTTGTCATAGCACTTGTATACCGTTGTTGTTCTCGTTGATCTGATTGTTTATACTGTTCTCATTTGTAAGTCGCTTTGGATAAAAGCGTCTGCTAAATGATTAAATGTAAATGTAAATGTAAATGTGATATCTTTAAGATATGCATCACATGAAACGTATCTCACTGAATAAAGATGAACTGAGCACTCACCTCTGTTATACTGGGATATGAGACAAAAATAACATGCTTTAGCTTTGAAATACACAGTTGTTAAAAAAAAACACCACAAAAAAACACAATAAAAACTCATAAATATAAAAAAAATTAAAACAAAACAAATAAAAACCATGAACTGTTTGTTTGATTATAATTACTACAAATCCACACAGATGCACTGTTTTGCATTACAGGACTTGACACAGTCATGCTGGTGTGAGGAGCGGAGTGTGTGTGTGTGTGTGTGTATGCTTCTGGTACATATACATCTATTGGCATGTATGCATAAAGGGTCATCTCGTTCTAGACACACAGTTCCCTTAAAAAGCATTGGTAAACAATATTTTTCTTATTTACAATCATTGAAAGAGAAAAGAAAAAAAAAAATCACCATTTCTCGCAGAGAAGACATTAGTAAAAAGTGACGAAGTCACCATAAAAGAGTAAGCAACTCCTAGGAGTTAGTCTTTCAAATTTCCACTAAATTTCTAGTTTTCATACAGGCACGAAGCCTTGATTTACTGAAGAGATACAGTATTACTTTAAGTGCCCTATCTACAACAGTTAAGTGTGGTTTTACTAGTGTGTACCGTACAGCACAATCAACGTCAACGCAATCTGATTTTAAATCAACAAAGTCTGTTGTAGCTTCTCTCACATAAAAAGATATGGTAACTAAAAAACTAAATCAAAATGTCCAGAGTCTCGTCACTGGTCATGACCGTTAACATCGCAATACTAGTGTTGAATTATGTAGGTATTGGTTAAGGTAAAAAAAGTTCACAGTGATCAGTAGTGAGCTGCTCTTTAAACTCTAGTGAAACGCTGTAACGGCGAGGCACGGTTGCGCTGGCCTGCTCTTAAAGGGATTGGTTGAGATCCAGGAGGATTTAGCAGAAAGTGGCATGGACAGCTTCATATTAGTTGACAGCAGAAGATACTTCACATTCAGTCTTGATTTACTCAGCCTCATGTTGTTGCACGTGTTTCTGATTCACTCCAAAATAGCGGCATTTGTGCAAGAAACACTTTAGTTTTAGATGAAGGACTGCGTGTACGGTTGGGCAGTTTTTCTGAATTTATTGATTAATTCAAATATAATGTTTTTCCTCTAATTTTTTAATAAAACATTAGAGACAGTGTTGCATCTGAATTTTAGGTGTGTGTCAGGCAGCTTTATCAGTGGCGCACAGAATGCAATGATGACGCAGGTGTTGCTGCATTTTAATGCTTTTGTTAGCTGAACCCACTATATGCGGCGCTGCTGCGTTGTTCATTCAAAATATTGCGGAAAAAGAGAACATCAATACGGAAAAGATACTGTTTACGTCAAAACTAAAACCAAGCTGTTCACACAGAACGCACTCATGCCTCTCACAAAAGAGACAGCCACGTTAAAAAAAAAAAAAAAAAAAAACCTTGTCTAGAGACTTTATGGCATCTCATGTTTTTAAATTAAAAAGTACTGTGTGATTGGCTTTCAGCCCTTTGTGTTAAACATACAAACATAATGCTGTTTTATTTATATTTGTTTACACAAATTATATTTGGCTTTTGTTTTTTTGTTTTTTTTTAATTATGCACTTTTTTCATGGTCATGTTATTTAAATGCTTTGAATAACCGTGCATTAGTAATGTTTTGCTCGATGCGCCCTCTTGTGGCCTCAAATTTGGATATAACACAAATACTGATAATATTTAAGTACAAAATTTGAATTTAGCTTTTCAGCCATTTTGATTAGCCAATTAAATTGCCTTGATCTGTTGAGTTGACGTCTAAAATGAGTTGAAATTTCTTTAAATGGATGGTTTTGCAAGTTTGTAAAAAAAAAAGTGAACATTACTTGAATCATGCTGTAGTTATGTTTTTAAGTTGACTAGATAAAATCAACATTATCTTGAATCGGTTAAACGTTTAAAAAAATAAAATAAAATCAAGATTTTACTTTTTGCTATATCGCCCAGCCCTACGTTCAAGAACTGTGGATTAAAGGCAACAAGATCAGGCTGAGTAGATGACGACAGAATGCAGCGGCTCCCTCAGAGCGGCGTGTCGTAGTAGTCCGTAGGTCGCTCGCTCTTGGCCGGCTTCTGTTGGTCCTGCTGATGTTGTTTCATGATCTCCTTCACCTCCTCCTCCGAGCCGTTTCCCCTCCGCTTGCCCAAGGTCTTGCTCCAAGCATCCGCTCCCGCAAGGTTCCTGGCCTCCTCCAGAAGCTTCTCCAGTGTTTCTGTGGTGCAGGGTGGAGGAAGTGGAGACAAAGGCAACAGAGAGAGCATGTCAGTTTCCAGTTTCACTGGACTGCCGCTGGAGGATTGGTTGAGATCCTGGTGGATTCTGCAGGGAGTGGCACCATAGGTCAGTGAAGCTGTAAGCAGAAGATACTCCTCTGTATTGAGTGCATTCCATCTTCATTTACTCAGCCTCATGTCATTGCAAGTGTTTCTGATTCACTCAAAAGTAGGGGAATTAGTGCAAGAAATGCTTTCGTATTGGGTGACAGACTGCACTTTCTAGAACTGGATAGGCTGAGTAGATGACGACAGAATGCAGCGGCTCCCTCAGAGCGGCGTGTCGTAGTAGTCCGCAGGTCGCTCGCTCTTGGCCGGCTTCTGTTGGTCCTGCTGATGTTGTTTCATGATCTCCTTCACCTCCTCCTCCAGCTCCGGGGGGATGATTAACTGGTCGTCGGGGTCGGGTTGAGAGGGAGCCGTGAAGTAACCTCCAGGTTTCTTAGAAGGAGCCTCAGCCGCCACCTCAATCAAATTGTGGCTCTGCTCCTGCGGCGCCACTGAGCCGTTTCCCCTCCGCTTCCCCAAGGTCTTGCTCCAAGAATCTGCTCCCGCAAGGTTCCCGGCCTCCTCTGGAAGCTTCTCCGGGGTTTCTGGGGTGCAGGGTGGAGGAGGTGGAAGCAAAGGCAGTAGACCGTGGATGTCAGCCTCCACTTCCACTTGACTGCCGTTGGAGAAGACTCCGGCGATGGGCTCCTCGTCCTCGCTGTCCAAGCCGTTGTCCGAGAGCGCGCTGGAGAAGGTGGCACTGGACAGCTGCCTCTGGAAGGAGCTTCTGGAGTTGGGAGCGAGGTGGAGTGAACAGCAGAGGAGGCGTGGGTTGGAGTGGCTCTGCGGATGAAGGTGGAGCTGCGCCTCCTGCAGCAGGAGCGGCGGCTCGTCCGAGGATGCAGTGGATCCCACTTCGGAGCTCATCTCGGATGCACTGACCTCGGAGCTGATCTCGCTGCAGGAGGACGGGGGCACGCCGTTGGAGGAGGCCGGGAACAGCCCGGGGCTCGGCGGTGCATGCATGCTTCCGGAGCCGGGCTCCGCAGACGCCGCACAACAGCAACAACAACAGTCTCCGCTAACGTTGAGCTGCACCACCACAGCGCTGAGGCTATCGGTGCAGCCGTACGACTGCGCCAGCGTGCACAGCTTCTTGGCGGCTGACAGCGCATCGGGAACCTTCCGTATGGCTTCCACCGCCTCGCTAGGGTCCAGGACTTCAAACAGACCTCTGCTGCCCAGGATGAAGAACTCGTCTCTGGGGGTCAGCGGGAGCGTGGTGACATACGGGCGAGGCAAGACCGCTGGGTAGAGGAACGAATAGCCCATGATGCGTGTGGAGTCTGTTACGCCGTTCACTTTGTTTGTCCTGTTGGAAAAGGAGATTTTGCCGTTGTGGCGTATGCAGTGGTCAGTAACTCTTATTTTAATACAACAATAACATTCCAAAACTAAGTTCATGGAGTTAAAGCGGTCATGACATGAAAGCAAATTTCCCTTGATCTTTTGACATAGAAGAGGTCTTTGTATGCTAAACACCGTGTCCTAACTACACATGACACGACAAGATTCCAGAGACAAGCAAATTGGCTGTCCACACCAGACGCGACAGAATCAATCAAATATCACAGCCAATCAGAAGCACATATGGACGGTCTCTCTCTGGAAGCGCAATGCACTCACAATGAAATGGATACGTTTATAATCTTATTCATAAATATTAAACCTTTTTAACATTAGTAAAAGTACATACTGAGTGACTGATACCATCTTTGTTATGGAATACACTCGTTGGTTCGCATCGAGTTATTAATACTTAAATTTATTTTCAAGTTCTGAGGTAAACTATCTGTTGTTGTTTTCATTATGGCTAAGGTCAAGCAAAATGATATTCAAACTCACATTAGACACGTTTAACTTTGAATATAGCACATTATAATCAGTATCGCTGTCATAGCTTGTATGTTGTTCCAGCCTTTATTAACATTTTAAAATAATAAAAAATCCATCTCATGACCCCTTTAAAGGGATGGTTCACCCCAACATTCAGCCTCAAACCTGTATGACTTACTTGTGCAGAACAAAAGAAGATTTGAAGAATAGTTCAAAGATTAGGGAAGAATAGTTCAGCTGTAAACAAACAGCCACTGAGGTCCAACAGGACTACTTTTGTGCTACTTTTTGGAGCCTGAAACGGTTGGACCCCCATTGAATATTGCGTTTAACTTCTATAAAAATATCACTTGTGCTGCACAATACATTATTTTGGGGTGAACGATCCGTTTAACTTCTATAAAAATCAACAGATAAGCAGAATACACCTGAAAGTCAACATGAAATGTCAATTCATTTTCTTAATGTGATTCACACAATAACTAATAAAACTGCTAATAACTAATAACTACTGATGAAATCCCAGAAAGGCAGCCTCAAACAGTGACTAAAAGCCATTGGTTAAGACTGACTAATAGTTATTACATTTTGATGAGTTGACTTGAACAAGAGTTGTTTTTGTTTGGAATAAGGTGCACACAATAAGATCAGGAACACAGTGAAAGGAAGGTTCATCTCATGTTGACCTCAGAGCCAGTGGAAAGTGTTTCTCGTACCTCAGTGATGATGGCTTTATGCTGCTGCACGCGGTTGTGTTCCTCTTTGATGCTGATGTTGTGCAGCAGTGACAGCGGAAGCGGCTTGCCGTCGCGGCACAGCACAGCCTGACACTTGCCCACGTTAGCGGCGGTGAGGGTGAAGCAGCCGGTGGGGTCAGTGGGGTCGTGCCGGATGTGACAGAGCGCCGCCGAGCCGCCCAGCTTCTGCCCTGCTGTGCCCAACTTCCTGTTCAACCCAGAGCGAACGGACAGACATACTTAGCAGGGCTACTGAGTGACTAAACTTTTAACCTAATTACTCACATGATGTGAAGTCATTATTGTGTTAAATGAAAAAATGCATTGAATAGATACTACACAAAATTTGCTTCAGAAAGAAATATTTTGATTCAACATTGCACAAATGATATTAAATGGGCATTAATGGAATTTAAAAAAAATGTAAATATGAAACAACTAAAAAAAAATGAAATGATACTTCAAATATAAAACCAAAAGCACCAGTAGGTGTCTGCAAGTGACTGTCTTAATGATTGAGTCATTGAATTGTTCATTCAACCAATTCGTTCAAACAGCTGATTCATTCAGAAACTCAGCAGGTGATTTTTTTCACTGAATCACTGACTCACTTTATATTTATGAACGAGTCAATGAATCATTGACTCACTTTATCTTTATGAACGAGTTACTGAATCACTGACTCACTTTATCTTTATGAACGAGTTACTGAATCACTGACTCACTTTATCTTTATGAACGAGTTACTGAATCACTGACTCACTTTATCTTTATGAACGAGTTACTGAATCACTGACTCACTTTATCTTTATGAACGAGTTACTGAATCACTGACTCACTTTATCTTTATGAACGAGTTACTGAATCACTGACTCACTTTATCTTTATGAACGAGTTACTGAATCACTGACTCACTTTATCTTTATGAACGAGTTACTGAATCACTGACTCACTTTATCTTTATGATAAAGACCCTACCACAAGATGGCAGCGCGTCCACACGCAGCGGCTTCTCTCTGTCCCGTCAGAATGGTGTTTTCGTGTTTTTTGTCTTGTGAGTCGCAGTGTTTTTGTACGTCTTCATCACGTCTAACTGTCTTTAAGCGCGCATAAAGTCGTGAGTTTCTGGTTGATGTCGGCAGAACCACATTTTTAGAGTTAAACTCTGCGCACGCGGAAGAGCTGCGGGACCTCGGTCTGCTCCGGAGGCCTACACCATCACCGACCCCCACTAATGCATCTCACCCACAGCGGAGGCACCACAAGCGGCGTGAGAGGAAGCAGAAGAGGGATAAGCGCGGAGGTACACTGTCACTGCCTACATCAACAAGTGTATTGATGATGTAACAGTCACAAATACCATCACTGTCCGGGCCAACCAGAAGCCGTGGATGACAGGGGAGGTCTACAGACTCCTGGAGACACGGAACGCTGCCTTCAGAGCTGGAGACGAGGGGGGCCTGGGAACAGCCAGGGCCAACCTATCCCGCGGCATCAGACAGGCTAAGAGACAGTACTCCAGGAGGATAGCCCATCGTTTCAGCGCCAGCAGAGACTCTCGGAGCCTGTGGCAGGGGATACAGACCATTACGGACTACAAGCCCCCACCGTGGACCTGTGACAGCAACATCTCTCTGCTGAACGAGCTGAACACCTTCTTTGCTCGCTTTGAGGCACAAAATAGCTCCACTGCACAGAAGACTCCACCTCCTCCCGGTGACCAGGTGATGATGCTGACCCCGGACAGCATGAGGAGATCCTTCAGCAGGATCAATACACACAAAGCTCCGGGTCCTGACAACATTCCTGGGCGTGTACTGAGAGACTGTGCAGCAGAACTCACTGATGACTTCACAGACATTTTCAACATCTCGCTTAATCAGGCTGTTGTTCCCACATGCTTCGAAGCTACCACCATCATTCCAGTCCCAAAGAATCCATCTCCATCCTGCTTCAATGACTACCGTCCTGTTGTACTTACTCCTATCCTCATGAAGTGCTTTGAACGGCTAGTCATGCATCATATCAAGTCTGCCCTCCCCCCCTCCCTGGATCCCTTCCAGTTTGCATATCGGTCCAACCACTCGACCAATGATGCCATCACTACTGCCCTCCACTCATCACTCACACATATATATACAAAAAGGACTCATTCGTCAGAATGCTGTTCATAGACTTCAGTTCAGCATTCAACACAATCATACCTCAACAGCTCATTCACAATCTGGTCCAGCTGGGGCTCAACACTTTGCTGTGCAACTGTTGGACTTTCTGACTGGAAGACCTCAGGCAGTATGGGTCGGCAGTAACACATCCAGCACCATCACACTGAACACTGGGGCCCCCCAAGGTTGGGTGCTGAGCCCCCTCCTCTTCACTCGGCTGACCCACGACTGCACACCGTCACACAACTCCAACCTCTTCATTAAGTTTGCGGATGACACGACTGTGGTGGGTCTCATTAGCAACAGAGATGAGACAAACTACAGGAGCGAGGTGAGCCGCCTGGCCGGGTGGTGCAGTGACAACAATCTCTCTCTGAACGTGAAGACGAAGAAGGAGATTGTTGTTGACTTCAGGAGAGCGCACACTCAGCATGTTCCTCTGACCATCAACGGTGCGACTGTGGAGAGAGTGAGCAGCACCAAGTTCCTGGGTTTGCACATCACAGAGGACCTCTCCTGGACTGACAACACCGCAGCACTGGCCAAGAAAGCACAGCAGCGTCTCTACTTCCTCCGCAAACTGAGAAGAGCCAGAGCCCCACCCCCCATCATGTACACCTTCTACAGAGGCACCATTGAGAGCATTCTGACCAGCTGCATCACTGTGTGGTATGGCGCCTGCAATGCGTCCTGCCGGAAGACTCTTCAACGCATAGTGAGAGCAGCTGAGAAGATCATTGGTGCCCCCCCCCCCAGCCTCTTCAGTCTGCTGCCATCAGGGACACTCGCAAAGCCCTCTGCATTGCAGGTGATCCCACACACCCGTCACACAGCCTCTTCAGTCTGCTGCCATCAGGGAGGAGACTGTGGAGTCTCCAGGCCAGGACCAGCAGACTGAAGGACAGCTTCATTCATCAGGAAGCTGAACTCGCTCCCGAACTTGCACCCCCTTCCCTCTTCTGCCACAGGCACCACTGAACTATGAACCCCCCCCCAGAGATCCCATATCCCCAGGTCCTTCCACCCCCACTCCCACTAACATACGGTGACATGCACCAGTCACTTTGTGCAGCATTGTCTGCTCACTACCTCATTCAGCATAGAACTGACATCATTCTACTGCCTCTTCAGTCAGTTAAATAAAAGAACTGCTCTCTGAGCCCTGTCACTTTAATCAGATTGAATAAGCTTTTTTGCAATACAGTCTTTTTATCTGCACTGTTTGTTCACCTCACTGGTTTGCACTCTATCCGCTATGTGCCTTGCGCTGCTTTATTTAACTTTATTTTTATTTTTTTTACATGCCCTTATTTGTACAGTTATGTTTTATATTTGATCTGTATCTGTCTGTATTTTTAGGCTGTACTGTTAGTGTTATCTGTATGCACCATGGGTCTGAGAGTAACGCAATTTCGATTCTCTGTATGTATGTACTGTACATGTAGAAGAACTGACAATAAAGCAGACTTGACTTGACATGAATGAGTCACTTTATCTTTATGAATGAGACACTGAATCACTGAGTCACTTTATCTTTATGAATGAGTCACTGAATCACTGACTCACTTTATCTTTATGAATGAGTCACTGAATCACTGACTCACTTTATCTTTATGAACGAGTCACTGAATCATTCACTCACTTTATCTTTATGAATGAGTCACTGAATCATTCACTCACTTTATCTTTATGAATGAGTCACTGAATCATTCACTCACTTTCTTTATGAATGAGTCACTGAATCATTCACTCACTTTATCTTTATGAATGAGTCACTGAATCATTGACTCACTTTATCTTGATGAATGAGTCACTGAATCACTGACCCACTTTATCTTTATGAATTAGTCACTGAATCACTGACCCACTTTATCTTGATGAATGAGTCACTGAATCATTGACTCACTTTATCTTGATGAATGAGTCACTGAATCATTGAATCACTTTATCTTGATGAATGAGTCACTGAATCATTCACTCACTTTATCTTTATGAATGAGTCACTGAATCATTCACTCACTTTATCTTTATGAATGAGTCACTGAATCATTGAATCACTTTATCTTGATGAATGAGTCACTGAATCATGACTCACTTTATCTTTATGAATGAGTCACTGAATCACTGACCCACTTTATCTTTATGAATGAGTCACTGAATCATTGACTCATTTGACTTTGGAACTCGATTTGCAAAATTGAAATAACTGAATTTTGACAATATAGTGTTGTTTATTGAACTGTTGTACCAAATCAATACCACATTTGCAAGTGTGGAGAGACTGGGGAAAATCAGCGCACTTGCTGGTGTGATATTGCTAAACTACATCATATGATAGAAATATAAGAGGGTGTTTTTTATTTTTTGCGTTCATATCTTGAATTTTAGGCTCATATAACTGCATCCTAATAGGCTTGATCACAGTTAATTGTCCTGCATCATGTTCATCAGATGCTGCTTCAATGTAAGCTGACGGACAGGTCTGAATGTGTTAGCCTTTTGAACACATTATTTCAATTAATTGCACAACATTAATGTGTTAAATCAACTGCCCTAGTATTTTGTATGCATCACCTCTGCATGACGAGGAAGGTGTTGGTCATGTAGTCTTCCTCACTCTTGGTCCTGTGCAGCTCCTCGGCCAGTATGTCGTTCATGGTGCACTGCAGTAAATACGGCACCTCCACGTTCCTGTCGCCGTCAAACACACCGTACAGAGCCTCTCTGCTGCCGCAGAAGCTGTTGACCGACAGCGCCGCCACACACAGTCTGCAGACACAAACACACACACTCACTGACCGCCACACACACACACACACCAGCTCTGAGCGCTGAGATCCACAACACACTCACTTGTTCTTGACGCCCGAGGCTTCAGTGAAGCCGTGACTCCAGACAGCCGGCCCTCCTGCCGCCTCATTGGCTGAGAACGAGGAAGGGGGCGGGTCTATCCGGAAACAGCGGATGTTACTGAAAAGATGTGGAAGATATCATGTATTATTACATGGCACACATATACACAAGCATGGTCCAAACACTTTACAAGCGAGTAAACGGCTTTGGCAAATAAATAAAACATTACAGACCGGTGGCTGATAACTTTTTTTTAAAGCCACTGAAACCAAACTGAAGTGTTTTCCAGAGAGCCTTTGTAGCACATGATGCTGAGACACTATGTATTTAGTAAAAACTGATCACTTTTTATTTCATTTGGTTGCCAGTGCAACATTTTTTCATTTTAGTTTAGTTTAATTTGATATATAAAAACCAAAACCAAAATCAAAACTATTTAGACATAAAAAAAAAACAAAAATTAATAATCTAAAAAACAATTAAAAAAAAAATACAAAAACCTTAAAATTAAAATATAAAAATAAACGAATTCAAAATATTAATAAAACTACAATCGTATCTCAAAGATACTAAAATAACACTGGCCCAAACGAAGACATTTCAAATAAATTATTATATCAGATTATGCCGAAAGCATTGGACAGATATTAGAAGAAGTGGCTTGATAAGTTAATGTTTTTTTTTTTTTTTATTTATTTCGTAACATTTTGTAACCTATTCAATCGACTGCTCTGAGCAAAATAACACGTTTTTACAATTGTAGGAAAATCCCTAATTGCTGATTTTTTTAGCACTATTATTTTTGTAATTATTAATACCAAACGTATGTGTTAATCTGACATCACTCATTTTAAGCAGAAAGAAATGCACACATGCTCTTACTTGAGCTGCTCGAGGG